>NC_090754.1:83312886-83315386 GCF_036898095.1 Palaemon carinicauda
TCTAAAAATTGATCAAGTTTAGGGAACAAATATAGCCAGGTTAACAAACAATTTGGGATATGAGAAAATGCATCTAAATGGAAAGTAGAATTTATTAAGACCAGTTAACTAATTTTCTTATTTAAATAACATTGAGTATACAAATGATAAAGATAAATCCATGCATAAACTGTCTATCCAAATTAAAATTCAAATAAACCCTCGAGGGTTATGCTAGCCGATGTGGTAACGTCTCTGACTAGGGTGTTCCAGTCCCGCTCAAACTCGTTAGTTTCTTTGGTTGCTGCAATCTCACCCTCTTTGTGAACGAAGGATGATCAGTCTCTAGGGCATTGTCCTGCTCGATAGGGTAATGTGACTGTCCCTTGCCTCTGCCATTCATGAACAGCCTTTAACCTTTATACCTGGATACTACAGATTCAAACTGAGTAGAGCCAAGTTCACTGAAAGGAGTCTGTCTCTTTTTACATTTCCTTTCGTTCACTTGAGGAAATATAATCCAAGAATTCCTTTACCGGTGTGCGAGGAGCCAGTTAGGTTATGATTGAGAAGCGAGGTGAATGCAACTAACTTTATTTAGACGGAGCATGAGTTTATATACAAGTCGTTCCAAGCAAGAGCGGCACAAAAATTCAAAAACGTACCGGCATAAACAGGTTATCAGGGCGATGGGAGAGCGATAATGATTATATACAAAAAAAAAAAAAAAAAAATACCTTTACAGTTTACGAGCATATGTAATACACCGGTCTCCCCCCCCCCCCTTCCCCTAACTCAAAATTACATTATGTCGGAAATTATTTTCGACAACCACAGATTATTATTATTTGCTAAGCTACAACCCTAGCTGGAAAAGCAAAATGCTATAAGCCCAGGGGCCCCAACAGGGAAAATAGCCCAGTAAGGAAAGGAAAGAAGGAAAAATAAAATATTTTAAGAAGAGTAACATTAAAATAAATATTTCCTATATAAACTATGAAAATTTTAACAAAACAAGAGGAAGAGAAATTAAATAGAATAGTGTGCCTGATTGTACCCTCAAGCAAGAGAACTCTAACCCAAGACAGTGGAAGACCATGGTACAGAGGCTATGGCACTACCCAAGACTAGAGAACAATGGTTTGATTTTGGAGTGTCCTTCTCCTAGAAGAGCTGCTTACCATAGCTAAAGAGTCTCTTCTACCCTTACTAAGAGGAAAGTAGCCACAGAACAAATACAGTGCAGTAGTTAACCCCTTGAGCGAAGAAGAATTGTTTAGTAACCTCAGTGTTGTCAGGTGTGAGGACAGAGGAGAATCTGTTAAGAATAGGCCAGACTATTCGGCGTATGTGTAGGCAAAGAGAAAGAACCGTAACCAAAGAGAAGGATCCAACGTAGTACTGTCTGGCCAGTCAAAGGACCCCATAACTCTCTGGCGGTAGTATTTCAACGGGTGGCTGATTACCTTCAATGGTTTTATCAATTTTAAAAAGAAATCAGGTTATTCCCTTTTAAATTTTATATAAAAAAAAAAAAAATGTTATTCCCTCTGAAATTAAAAAAAAAAAAAATAAGTCAGGTTATTCCCTTTTCCTTTTCTATAGTGTCTATATACTAAGCCATATAGGTATGAAACCTACAAATACATGAAAAGAATCCATATGTAACCCCTATGTTCTAACTTTTTACCATATTTTAAGCTTCCCTGATAGCATTTTTAGGTTCGAATAATTCCAATTTTTTTGTTTAAAGGTTCATTTTGGTAACAAGCAATTTATGAAGACTTTGCATGTATAATTAGACTGTTTGTACATAAGTAAGTTTTGAAAATATCCACTGCACAGAATTAAAATAAATTGACTGAAGAAAACTAAATATGAATGGAAACATGTAATTTATGAAGACTTTGCATGTACAGTATAATAAGATTGTACATTCGAAAGTTTTAAAAGTAATAACTGCCTAGAATTCAAAAGTTTAAGCGTAGAAAACTAAACATAAATGGAAAAAAGTAATTTATGAAGACTTTGCATGTATAATAAGACTGTTTGTACCAGTCTCTCACTGCTCAACTGTCATCGTTTGGGCGCTAACATAATGATCTTTACCGAAGTTTGTTCGAAGAGAAACAAAGTTCACCGAACAATCTTTGGTCGTGTGGACGGAGCCTTACATTTTTCAGTATGTAAGAGAGTTTTAGAAGTAAGAATTGCATAGAATTAAAGAAATTGACTGAAGAAAACGAAAATTGAAAATAGCAAGGATAATTATAAAAGAAGTGGTTAGTTGTGTAAGTTTATAAGAGAAGAAGAAGTAATTAGTTGTGTAAAATTACAAAAGTAGAAGAAAGTAATTAGCTGTGTAAAATTACAAAAGAAGAACAAGTAATTAGCTGTGTAAAATGGAAAAGGGGTAGCGGAGAACAGGCTGCGAGGAGATGCAATCATTGTCTCATCAGGTAAGTGCGGTTGCTCTTAAAGTTGGGGGAAGACGGTGTTCAAGGTAAATGTTTTAAACCCT
>NC_090754.1:83320386-83332886 GCF_036898095.1 Palaemon carinicauda
AAAAATTACGGTCGCCTGTATTTTACTGAAATACGGCTAGGAACAGTATATTTCTACGGAGAATTTCTGATTAAAATTTCTTCATTTTAATAGTGTACACGAACCAACAAACTTCAAAAGTCATATTGAATCCTGGTGACATTCATCATATAAACTCTGTTGAATTAAATTTCATTCTTTCAATAAATTGAACAGTTTAATATAAAGTCGTATCTGACGATATATTGACGTTGAGGAGTGATTTTACGGTCACCAACCCGTAAGATAATGATAAAGTAGAGCAAAACTTACGGTCGCCTGTATTTTACTGAAATACGGCTTAGAAAAATTTATTTTACGGAGAATTTCCGATTTAAATTACAGTTTTTTAACAGTGTAGAATATGTGTTGCAAATCACATCAGGCAATGGAAATATTAAGATTATGTTGGAGAAGTTACTTGAAATTATCACAAGCATTTGAAAAGAAGAGCAGACGTATAGCCAAAGTTGACAGGCTTTCTCTGTCGTTGCCTATCTAAGTTACCTGGCTATTGTTCCTATCTCCCGTTTCATAAATAACCTGATTTAAATTCATGGTCTCCAGCATACGTATTTCACATCAGCACAGATAACAGCAATATCCACGTCCCTGGAGCTGAACTACGGTCGAAGTTTTCCCTTCTCTCGAGAAACTCTAACCATACACAGCCATTTTGAATAAGCCTCTGGCTCAAGACACACAGCCCTGGGAAAACTTCATATTGTTTTTTGTCTTATGTGTTTTGCTTTTGTATCACACGTGTTTCACACACAATTGTACACTATAACGGTATTTTCTTTATTTATTGTATATCTTGCTCTACACTTCACTGTTAACAGAACCTGTTCAAGCCTGTATTTTCACGAACTCATATGTTTGAATTTTTGTAACCTTTTTCCATTGAAGGCTCTTGTATATAAGCTTGCTATCTATTGAAGTAAATTAGTTGTATTCACCTCACCTCTCAATTAAAACCTAACTGCTCACTCGCACCAGTTCAAGTCTGTCTTTTCACGAATTGATATGTTTGAGTTTTTGTGACCTTCTTCCATTGAAGGCTCTTGTGTATAAGCTCACTGCCTGTTGGAATAAAGTCAGTTGTAATCCCTTTGCCTCTCAGTTATAACCTAACTGCTCGCTCACACCGGTTCAAGTCTGTCTTTTTACGAATTGATATGTTAAAATTTTTGTGACCTTCTTCCATTGAAGGCTCTTGTATATAAGCTCGCTGTCTGTTGAAATAAAGTTAGTTGTATTCGCCTCGCCTCTCAGTTACAACCTAACTGCTCGCTCGTACCGGTTCAAGTCTGTCTTTTCACGAATTGATATGTTAAAATTTTTGTGACCTTCTTCCATTGAAAGCTCTTGTATATAAGCTCGCTGTCTGTTGAAATAAAGATAGTTGTATTCACCTCGCCTCTCAGTTACAACCTAATTACTCGCTCGCACCAGTTCAAGTCTGTCTTTTCACGAATTGATATGTTAAAGTTTTTGTGACCTTCTTCCATTGAAGACTCTTGCATATAAGCTCGCTGTCTGTTGAAATAAAGTTAGTTGTATTCACCTCGCCTCTCAGTTACAACCTAACAGCTCGCTCGCACCAGTTCAAGTCTGTCTTTTCACGAATTGATATATTTGAATTTTTGTGACCTTCTTCCATTGAAGGCTCTTGTATATAAGCTTGCTGTCTATTGAATTAAACTACGGGCTGCAAGATTGCAAAAGCCCGTGTCTGGCCAAAAGGGCGAGGCAATCAAAACGAAAAAAAAATGAAATAAAGTTAGTTGTATTCACCTCTCCTCTCAGTTACAACCTAACTGCTCGCTTGCACACTGTCCTGAGGTGCAGGTGTCTTAGGAAGATTTAACGTGGATTGTCATCATATTCATGTAAATATTAATAATTAATGATCTCAGTGCTTTTCTTGCCTTTTCCTTCTCATGCTTATTTACAAATGCATCCATAGATTAAATTTAGATGTTATTGACAAAATAACATGAATATCATACATTGGTACATAAGAATAATATACAAATATTTTGTCCAACATACAGCTGATATTCAAAAGCTAGCCATTATATAATACAATATATAATTCATGACATCAAAGAATTTACCACAATAATGTTAATAATTATATGTTTCAATTAGAAACATGACACATTTTAAATCATATAAAAATTATGCAATAGAAAACCATGATTTTGATAATACATTCTAATTAGATCTCACAACTCCCGGAAATACCAAAGACACAATGTCTATTCAAAATCATACAAACTTTACAGATTGACGAGATAGTTCAGGAAAGTGAGAAAGGGGTATTAATTAAAAACCTCAAAATTGCGTTCTGTATTTTGACCCTGGATCATCCTTTTGGACCTGGGTTCATCCTTTCAAAATAGGGAAAGTATTTTTGGCAGGTTTAAAGATCTTCACTTGATTTTCGACTAGATCTTTTAAAAGTTCTGCCTCTATTTTTTTCTTTTAAGGGTAAATTGATGGAACAGATGAAATTTGGATATACTCCAAACTTGACCTGTAAAAAGGAGAATTTTTCTCGAAAAGGGCTTTTCATTGCTCACATATGCTTTCTTATAGAAAGAAAAGACACTTGTTTATTCCTCATCATCATCATTATTACCTCCTACGTCTATTGACGCAAAGGACCTCGATTCAATTTTGCCTGTCGTTTCTGTCTTGAGCTTTTAAATCAATACTTATCCATTCATCATCTCTGACTTTACGTTTCATAGTCATCAGCTATGTAGGCCTTTGTCTTCCAATTCTTCTAGTGCCTTATAAAGCCCAGTTAAACGTTTGGTGAACTAATATCTCTTGGGGAGTGCAGAGAGCATGCCCAAACCATCTCCATCTACCCCTCACCATGACCTCATCCACCTCTGGCACTTGAGGAATCTATCTTATAGTTTCATTTCTAATCCTGTTAAGCCATTTAACTCCCAATATTCTTCTGAG
Source organism: Palaemon carinicauda (assembly GCF_036898095.1). Taxonomy (NCBI): domain Eukaryota; kingdom Metazoa; phylum Arthropoda; class Malacostraca; order Decapoda; family Palaemonidae; genus Palaemon; species Palaemon carinicauda. The sequence goes on from NC_090754.1 coordinate 83,323,387, forward strand.
GGCTTTGTTCTCAAATTTACTAAATCTGTACGAGATTGTTCCATCGTCATACCACGACTCATGTTCATACAGTAACACCGATCTCACTAAACTGATATATAGCCTGATTTATGACCGTTATTATTTCTGTTGAGATTGTATGATGGTAAAACAAGGAAGATAGTGACGCAAAGGTTTGGCACTATCTATACCAAGCACCTGAATGAAAGATGTTAATGATTATGTCAATCATTTCGAAAATAACTATTTTACTATATTCGTTTAGAATAAGATAATCAGAATTATCTCTGGCAGGGCCAAGTTTACTATCAGCTACGGCATGTTTAATGTCTTAATTTTCCTTGTTATTTCTTCACTACTTGCCTTTATATATATATATATATATATATATATATATATATATATATATATATATATATATATATATATATATATATATATATATATATATATATATATATATATATATATATATATATATATATGCAGAGAGAGAGAGAGAGAGAGAGAGAGAGAGAGAGAGAGAGAGAGAGAGAGAGAGAGAGAGAGAGAGAGAGAGAGAGATTATGGATATATTCATGTATGTATGCATATGTATATATAGTGCATATATTGAATTTATATATACATGCATACATACATACAAGTGCAGGTCCGCGATACGTTAGGGATTTCTATAAATAAAAAACGGAAACCTTTCCATTGTCAACCATATCTGTATTATTTCAGGCAAATTGGTCTTATTGACAATTTAAATATTGTTACCTGTCAAAGCAACTGGACTAAAAAAAAGTTAAAATATATGACTGGCAACTATACATAATTGATAATTGCTTCGAAAACGAAATTGTTCGTTAGTGTCGGAGTGTGTCCTTCCAGAGTGGAACTAAAGCCCAGTTCCACAAACACTAGAAGGGCACTCAACAGAGCGCAGACCTCCACCGCTGCAACTTTTTTCTAGACCTCTTGCTCGACCTGACCTCTGACCTTAACATGTATTAATTGGCGTGGATTTTCATACATTTATATATGAACCAAGTATGTAATCTCTGTGACAACGATGTCCAAACTTTTGGCTGATTACGTGAATTGGACATATTACTTGACCGTGACCTTCACCTTTTGACCTTGACCTTCTAAAATTTACTCATTTCCAGCTTTTTACATAACATTTAATCCCTGCAAGTGTTACTACTCTACGATTAAAATTGTGGCCAGGAAGCTGTTCACAAACAAACACACAAACAGGGGGTAAAACATAATCTTACAACTTCGGTGGCTGACGAATTAATATGACGTACATCAATCACTGTTACTATCAATTACAAAACAAACATATACAAGTGATCCCTGAGCCAAAATAAGGATACAATATAATTTCAAAAAACTTCGATATTTGATATTGAACCCTACATAAACATACCTCAGGGATTTAAAAAAAAAAAAATAAAAGACAAAACCAGAAATATTCTAGACAATTATTTTCTTTTTTAAATCAGTGTTACTTAACAAAACCCTTTACAGTAATATTCTAGACAATTATTTTGTTTAAATCAGTGTTACTTTACTAAACCCTTTTCAATAATATTCTAGACAATTATTTTTTTAAATAAGTTACTTTACTAAACCATTTACCGTAATATTCTAGACAATATTACTTTGAAAATCAGTTTCTTTACTAAACCATTTACAGTAATATTCTAGACAATTATTTTTTTCAAAATCAACTACTTTACTAAACGATTTACAGTAATATTCTAGGAAATTATTTTTTTTTCTAATCAGTTACTTTACTAAATCATTTACAGTAATATTCTAGACAATTATTTTTTCAAATCATTTACTTTACTAAACCCTTCACTGTAATATTGTAAAAAATTATTTTTATTTTAAATCAGTGTTATTTTACTAAACTCTTTACGATAATATTCTAGACAATTTCTTTTATGAATCAGTGTTACTTTACTAAACAATTACAGTAATATTCTAGACATTTTTTTAAAATCAGTATTACTTTACTAAACCGTTTTCAGTAATATTCAATACAATTATTTTTTTTCAAATCTGTGTTACTTTACTAAACCTTTTACAGGATTATTATAGACAATTATTTTTTTTTCTAAATCAGTGTTACTTTACTAAACCTTTTACAGGATTATTATAGACAATTATTTTTTAAATCAGTATTACTTTACTAAACCCTTTTCAGTAATATTCAAGACAATCATTTTTTTCAAACCAGTGTTACTTGACTAAACCCTTTAATAAAAACAGATCCCCCTTTAGCTTATATGCCTGCTAATATTATGTAATTGTCTTTTCCAGGAATGAGAAAACATAGAGGCTTTTATGGAAGGAAATATGGAAATGAACTTCTGTAAAAAGTGAGAATATTATGCAAATTCATAATGAATTCATTGTTCACTCGGGCTGAAGGAAGTAGCTTGCTCCTAGGTGTAAAAAGAAAAATAAATAATCTTTTTGACATTCCATAGTTGATAGGAATATTGATTTACTGGTAGCATTATATATATATACATATATAAATATGTATATATATATATATATATATATATATATATATATATATATATATATATATATATATATGTATATATATATGATAATTTTGCACATTTAGACGGGTTTCTCATATATATATATATATATATATATATATATATATATATATATATATATATATATATATATATATATATATATATATATATATATATATATATATATATACACACAAAGAGACAACCTTTCTTTATGGCTGATTTCATAAGTCAATGGAACCTCAGTTTCCTGGGCCTAAGTTCAATTCCCTGGCCGACCAAAAGCTATTATGTTCAACTTCTTGGGACTCTGATCTCGAGCAAAGAGAATCCTAATGGAGGGGTATGATATATGGTTATATGAATATATATATATATATATATATATATATATATATATATATATATATATATATATATATATATGTGTGTGTGTGTGTGTGTGTGTGTGTGTGTGTGTGTGTGTGTATGTATGAGTGTGCCTGCATATGTGTGTAAGTGTATATATGCTTGCCGCTAGTCGTTCGTTATAGATTTATTTTTATTTTATTTTATTTTTTTCTGCTGCTTTTCCGGTCCCATGCATCAGGGGAACCCGACTCTCTTCAGGACCTCCGCTGTCGTTTTACCTTGTTCGTTCAGTGTAATTTAACGTTTCATATCGCGTATTGTTCATTTACTGTTAAATCGCCACTGTTATATGACTGATGAAATAAGAAAGTGTTCAGTTTCCTCTTGAAAGCCTTAATGTCTTCAATCATTCGGATGTCTCATGGGAGCTTAACTAAGTGGAAGCATAAGGCGTCGGAATATCTGTTGGACAGGGAACGGGAGTAGGAAACTCACCCTATAAATAAAAGCTGATAGTTATTCTACCACGTTGCTTAGATAGTTCATTATATCTGAAATTACTGCCGGATATTTTGCTCAGACAGCATCTATAACGTTTACAGCCCTTCCAGAAGTCTAAAATTGTTGCCAGATCTTTGCCCAGACAGAATCTATAACGTTTACAGCGCTTGCAGAAGCCTAAATTATTGCCAGATCTTTGCTCAGACAGCATCTATAACGTTTACAGCCCTTCCAGAAGTCTAAAATTGTTGCCAGATCTTTGCCCAGACAGAATCTATAACGTTTACAGTGCTTGCAGAAGCCTAAATTATTGCCAGATCTTTGCTCAGACAGCATCTATAACGTTTACAGCGCTTGCAGAAGCCTAAATTATTGCCAGATCTTTGCTCAGACAGAATCTATAACGTTTACAGCGCTTGCAGAAGCCTAAATTATTGCCAGATCTTTGCTCAGACAGCATCTATAACGTTTACAGCGCTTGCAGAAGCCTAAATTATTGCCAGATCTTTGCTTAGACAGCATCTATAACGTTTACAGCGCTTGCAGAAGCCTAAATTATTGCCAGATCTTTGCTCAGACAGCATCTATAACGTTTACAGCCCTTCCAGAAGTCTAAAATTGTTGCCAGATCTTTGCCCAGACAGAATCTATAACGTTTACAGCGCTTGCAGAAGCCTAAATTATTGCCAGATCTTTGCCCAGACAGCATCTATAACGTTTACAGCGCTTGCAGAAGCCTAAATTATTGCCAGATCTTTGCTCAGACAGCATCTATAACGTTTACAGCGCTTGCAGAAGCCTAAATTACTGCCGGTTCTTTGCTCAGACAGCATCTACAACGTTTACAGCGCTTGCAGAAGCCTAAATTGTTGCCAGATCTTTGCCCAGACAGAATCTATAGCGTTTACAGCGCTTGCAGAAGCCTAAATTATTGCCAGATCTTTGCTCAGACAGCATCTATAATGTTTACAGCCCTTCCAGAAGTCTAAAATTGTTGCCAGATCTTTCCCCAGACAGAATCTATAACCTTTACACGCTTGCAGAAGACTAAATTATTGCCAGATCTTTGCTTAGACAGCATCTATAACGTTTACAGCGCTTGCAGAAGCCTAAATTATTACCAGATCTTTGCTCAGACAGCATCTGTAATGTTTACAGCGCTCGCAGAAGCCTAAATTATTGCCAGATCTTTGCTCAGACAGCATCTATAACGTTTACATCGCTTGCAGAAGCCTAAATCATTGCCAGATCTTTGCTCAGACAGAATCTATAACGTTTACAGCGCTTGCAGAAGCCTAAATTATTGCCAGATCTTTGCTCAAACAGCATCTATAACGTTTGCAGCGTTTGCAGAAGCCTAAATTATTGCCAGATCTTTGCTCAGACAGCATCTATAACGTTTACAGCGCTTGCAGAAGCCTAAATTATTGCCAGATCTTTGCTCAGACAGCATCTATAACGTTTACAGCGCTTGCAGAAGCCTAAATTATTGCCAGATCTTTGCTCAGACAGAATCTATAACGTTTACAGCGCTTGCAGAAGCCTAAATTATTGCCAGATCTTTGCTCAGACAGCATCTATAACGTTTACAGCCCTTCCAGAAGTCTAAAATTGTTACCAGATCTTTGCCCAGACAGAATCTATAACGTTTACAGCGCTTGCAGAAGCCTAAATTATTGCCAGATCTTTGCTCAGACAGCATCTATAACGTTTACAGCGCTTCCAGAAGTCTAAAATTGTTGCCAGATCTTTGCTCAGACAGCATCTATAACGTTTACAGCCCTTCCAGAAGTCTAAAATTGTTACCAGATCTTTGCCCAGACAGAATCTATAACGTTTACAGCGCTTGCAGAAGCCTAAATTATTGCCAGATCTTTGCTCAGACAGCATCTATAACGTTTACAGCGCTTGCAGAAGCCTAAATTATTGCCAGATCTTTGCTCAGACAGCATCTATAACATTTACAGTGCTTGCTAAAGCCTAAATTATTGCCATATCTTTGCTCAGACAGCATCTATAACATTTACAGCCCTTCCAGAAGTCTAAAATTGTTGCCAGATCTTTGCCGAGACAGAATCTATAACGTTTACAGCGCTTGCAGAAGCCTAAATTATTGCCAGATCTTTGCTCAGACAGCATCTATAACATTTACAGCCCTTCCAGAAGTCTAAAATTGTTGCCAGATCTTTGCCGAGACAGAATCTATAACGTTTACAGCGCTTGCAGAAGCCTAAATTATTGCCAGCTCTTTGCTCAGACAGCATCTATAACGTTTACAGCGCTTGCAGAAGCCTAAATTATTGCCAGATCTTTGCTCAGACGGCATCTATAACGTTCACAGCGCTTCCAGAAGTCTAAAATTGTTGCCAGATCTTTGCCCAGACAGAATCTATGACGTTTACAGCGCTTGCAGAAGCCTATATTATTGCCAGATCTTTGCCCAGACAGCATCTATAACGTTTACAGCGCTTGCAGAAGCCTAAATTATTGCCAGATCTTTGCTCAGACAGCATCTATAACGTTTACAGCGCTTGCAGAAGCCTAAATTATTGCCAGATCTTTGCTCAGACAGCATCTATAACGTTTACAGCGCTTGCAGAAGCCTAAATTATTGCCAGTTCTTTGCTCAGACAGCATCCATAATGTTTACAGCGCTTGCAGAAGCCTAAATTATTGCCAGATCTTTGCTCAGACAGCATCCATAACGTTTACAGCGCTTGCAGAAGCCTAAATTATTGTCAGATCTTTGCTCAGACAGCATCTATAGCGTTTACAGCGCTTGCAGAAGCCTAAATTATTGCCAGATCTTTGCTCAGACAGCATCTATAGCGTTTACAGCGCTTGCAGAAGCCAAAATTATTGTCAGATCTTTGCTCAGACAGCATCTATAGCGTTTACAGCGCTTGCAGAAGCCAAAATTATTGCCAGATCTTTGCTCAGACAGCTTCTATAGCGTTTACAGCGCTTGCAGAAGCCTAAATTATTGCCAGATCTTTGCTCAGACAGCTTCTATAACGTTTACAGCACTTGCAGAAGCCTAAATTATTGCCAGATCTTTGCTCAGACAGCATCTATAACGTTTACAGCCCTTCCAGAAGTCTAAAATTGTTGCCAGATCTTTGCCCAGAAAGAATCTATAACGTTTACAGCGCTTGCAGAAGCCCAAATTATTGCCAGATCTTTGCCCAGACAGCATCTATAACGTTTACAGCGCTTGCAGAAGCCTAAATTATTGCCAGATATTTGCTCAGACAGCATCTATAACGTTTACAGCGCTTGCAGAAGCCTAAATTACTGCTGGTTCTTTGCTCAGACAGCATCTATAACGTTTACAGCGCTAGCAGAAGCCTAAATTAATGCCGGTTCTTTGCTCAGACAGCATCTATAACGTTTACAGCGCTTGCAGAAGCCTAAATTATTGCCAGATCTTTGCTCAGACAGCATCTATAACGTTTACAGCGCTTGCAGAAGCCTAAATTATTGCCAGATCTTTGCTCAGACAGCATCTATAACGTTTACAGCGTTTGCAGAAGCCTGAATTACTGCCGGTTCTTTGCTCAGAGAGCATCTATAACGTTTACAGCGCTTGCAGAAGCCTAAATTATTGCCAGATCTTTGCTCAGACAGCATCTATAATGTTTACAGCGCTTGCAGAAGCCTAAATTATTGCCAGATCTTTGCTCAGACAGCATCTATAACGTTTACAGCGCTTGCAGAAGCCTAAATTATTGTCAGATCTTTGCTCAGACAGCATCTATAACGTTTACAGCGCTTGCAGAAGCCTAAATTATTGCCAGATCTTTGCTCAGACAGCATCTATAACGTTTACAGCGCTTGCAGAAGCTTAAATTACTGCCGGTTCTTTGCTCAGACAGCATCTATAACATTTACAGCTCTTGCAGAAGCCTAAATTATTGCCAGATCTTTGCTCAGACAGCATCTATAACGTTTACAGCGCTTTCAGAAGCCTAAATTATTGCCAGATCTTTGTTCAGACAGCATCTATGACGTTTACAGCGCTTGCAGAAGCCTAAATTACTGCCGGTTCTTTGCTCAGACAGCATCTATAACGTTTACAGCGCTTGCAGAAGCCTAAATTATTGCCAGATCTTTGCTCAGACAGCATCTATAACGTTTACAGCGCTTTCAGAAGCCTAAATTATTGCCAGATCTTTGCTCAGACAGCATCTATAACGTTTACTGCGCTTCCAGAAGCCTAAATTATTGCCAGATCTTTGCTCAGACAGCATCTATAACATCAGGTTTCTCGGCATTATTTTATTCTATTCTGATCTCCTTAGGATCTGAAAAACACCAGTCATTCAACTGCAGTGTCCACGTTATATCCTCTCTCTCTCTCTCTCTCTCTCTCTCTCTCTCTCTCTCTCTCTCTCTCTCTCTCTCTCTCTCTCTCTCTCTCTCTCTCTCTCTCCTTTATTCTATTTTCCCCTTCTTTGTGAGTCAGGGAGGAAAACAATAAGCTCCTGCATCATCTGCCTTGTTACCGAACCATCAAAACATCCCATCATTCTTGATCTTCAACAATACATATCGCTTTCAATAGATAGATTCCTTTTACCTGGTCTCCCGTGATACAAGAGGCTTCGATTATCTATCAAAAGATATCTGATAAGGAAGATAATTTCTATAGCTGGCGGAGACTCAAAAGATATCTCATAAGTGGAGATAATTTCTGTAGCTGGTGGAAAATTGAAGCTAACTCTAATATACCCATGGCCGTTTTTCTTAGCCTGACTGAATGGCATACATTTTTTTACAATGCATTATTGGGATTCAGGATATTTTACAATACTTGCTACTACCTCTAAATCAACAAATTTCTAAAGGGTTGAATATTAATCATGAAGTTTTAATGAATCTGGATTAGGGCTGGGGTGGCCTGGTGGTATCGTTCTCGCTCAAACCCGATAGTTTCTTTGGTTGCTGCAACCTCATCATCCTTTTGAGCTAAGGATAGGGGGTTTGGGAGCCTATAGTTCTATCTGCTGAGTCATCAACAGGCATTGCTTGGCAATCATTGATCTTAGCTTGGGTGGAGAGGGGGCTTAGGCGTAATATGGTCAGTCTCTAAGGCATTGTCTTGCTTGATAGCCTTGGCTCTGCCATTCATGACCGGCCTTTAAGCCTTTATCGTTGTTAGACTTTTATTTTCCAATCGTGTTATTCTTTATCTTTCATTAATCATTTTGAGATATCGTGTCGGCCAAATTCCAGTTGTATAACAAACATAGATTTCCGTCACCATTTTCCTTGTGCCTTTTAATTTACTTGTCAGTGTTTTAGGACATGCAAAAGAATAGCAGTGTTCTACAAAATCTTTAGAATTCTTCTTTAGGTCGTCAGAAAGTTTACATAGCACTCCACATTCTCACAGTACTGTTCAATGTTGAACTATTTAATACTTAATCACGTAGCTTTACTTTTTCATTTTAAATTACTCTATTTGTTATTATTAATAATGATATTATTATTATTATTATTATTATTATTATTATTATTATTATTATTATTATTATTTATTATTATTATTATTTTTACTTCCTAAGCTACAACCCTAGTTGGAATAGCAGCATGGTATAAGCTCAGGGGCTCCAACAGGGAAAGGAAACAAGGAAAATAAAATATTTTAAGAAGAGTAACAACATTAAAATAAATATCTCCTCATAAACTATAAAAACTTTAACAAAACAAGTGTATGAGAAATAAGATAGAATGGTGTGCTCGAGTGTACTCTCAAGCAAGACAACTCTAACCCAAGTCAGTGGAAGACCATGGTACAAAGGCTATGGCATTACCCAAGACTAGAGAACAATGGTTTGATTTTGGAGTGTCCTTCTCCTAGAAGAGCTGCTTACCTTAACTAAAGAGCCTTTTCTACCCTTACCAAGAGGAAAATGGCCACTAACAATTACAGTGCAGTAGTTAACCCCTTGAGTGAAGAAGAATTGTTTGGTAATCTGTGTTTTCAGGTGTATGAGAACAGAAGAATATGTAAAGAATAAGCCAGACTATTCAGTCTGTGTGTGTACACAAAGGGAAAATGAACTGTAACGAGAGAGAAGGATC
>NC_090754.1:83335386-83350386 GCF_036898095.1 Palaemon carinicauda
TTTCGGTCATGAAGTTGCTCACAAACAAAAAAAAACAGACAAACGTGCGAAAACATAACTTCCTCCCAACCTTGTTGGCGGAGGTAATGATCAAGTTATGTTTACCTCCGCCAATGAAATTGGAAGGGGGTTATATATTATATTTTTGTGTTTGTTTGTGAACAGCTTCCTGGCCACAATTTTAATCGTTGAGTAATGAAACTTGCTGGGATTAACTCATGTAAAAAGCTGGAAATGATCAACTTTTGGAAGGTCAAGGTCATGGTCAAGCAAAATGCCCAATTCACGTAATCAGCCATAAATTTGGACATTGTTATCACAGAGACTTCAAACTTAGTTTATATTTGAGTGTATATAATCCACGCCAATTAATACATTTTAAGGTCAAAGATCAAGGCAGAGCAAAAGATTGAGAAATAAACGCCGTGGCGGAGGTCTGTGCTCAACTGAGTGCCCCTTTAGTTTATTTTAAGAAGAACCATATTAAGGTCAGTATGTTGGTCTATACAAAAATAGATTTAAATAACTAGAAACTAACCTCACTGAAAAATAAAACGATTATCAACTCCAGGGCCTGAGTAGGTGATTCAATCTTCTCACAATATGATTAAAGAATTGATAGGCTAAGAGGAATGAAGTAGCAGGCTATACATGAGCACAAACAAATGGCATATAAGTACATCCCTATTCTTTGTCAAGCTAAAATTTTAGTTATTCGTCGCCTTGATCTGATTACAGTAAGTCATTGGGAAATCACATTAAAAGCTACAGGGGCACTCAGTAGAGCGCAGACCTCCGCCATGGCAGCTTATTTCTCGACCTTTTGCTTGACCTTGACCTTGACCTTCGATCTTAACGTATATTAATTGGAGTGGATCTTCATACACTCAAATAAGAACCAAATTTGAAGTATCTGTGACAACAGAGTCCATGTTTATAGCTGATGACGTGAATTGGACATTTTGATTGACCTTTGACCGTGACCTTCCAGAATTTATTCATTTCCAGCTTTTTACATAGAAGTTAATCCCTGCAAGTTTCATTACTCTACGATTAAAATTCACAAACAAACACACAAACAAGGAGTAAAACATAACCTCCTTCCAACTTCGTTGACGGAGGTAATCATCCAAGACTTTCAAAGGTTGAAAAATAAATCACCTCTTGAATTGCAGCCTAAATGAGTGTCTGAATATATATATATATATATATATATATATATATATATATATATATATATATATATATATATATATATATATATATCCTAAGATTGATAAGTGTTCAAACCAACTTTATATATATTACATAAAAATTTCTAAAAAAAAATATAACCAACGATGGATGAGAACTAGGGCATTTTTTATAGTTATGAAATGTCTGTTTTGATGTTGCTGATTTTGAAAATTTTATTTAATTCATTATTTTACATATACTTTATTTATTTCTTCATTTCCTTTCCTCACTGGACTATTTTTCCCTGTTAGAGCCATTGAGCTTATTCCATCTTGCTTTTCCAACTAGGGTTGTAGCTTAACTGTTAATAATAATAATAATAATAATAATAATAATAATAATAATAATAATAATAATAATAATAATAATAACACTCACTCATTGGTCAAGGTTTTGTCCTTGAGTCCTACCTTGTTTCAATTTTCTGTTAATCAACCTTACGTTTTCTTCTTTACCTTCATAGGGTTCACGGACTCCATAATTGCAATAGCTCGTGTTTAGCCGAAGAGGCCAGACAATATACAAGAACATCTTGGATAGGTAGACTGTACATTCTATATGGGAGTATTATCACTGCTAACTCATTATCTAAACATAGGTATTATAATTCTTGCTTGCCAATTACCTGTCAGTTTTGTGACCAGCCAAAAGTAGGTTGTGACTCAAAAACGGGATGAAAGCAACTGAGTACTTAATTATAGACACATCGGGTATATATACACACTAGGTCCCGGCAAGGTCACAAAATACAAACATGCTATTTCTTGTCCAACCAGCAACCGGATCTTTTAACAGTTAACAATGAAATAGGCAGATATGTTAATACAAGTTGCTGTCAGTGCAAGGGGAGAGTGAAGATACAAAGGATAATATATACAAAAAAGAGAAATGTCGTTACTATGTACGATCGTGAGACACACGAATGGTACATGGCTCCCCCCCTAAATATGACATACTGTACATGTTGAATAGGGCACCCTGATCTAGAGAGGCAAACTGTAGGTGGATCATCTGGCAGGATATAAGCAGGTTTTAGACAATCAATGGAGACCCAGTCTTCTTTGCCATGAATGTTTAGTAGGAATGCTTTCGGATTGGGTCGGATCACAAGGAAAGGGCCCATGTAAGGGGGCATTAGCGTGGCTTGCTAGTGTCGTTGCATAGCAAGACGTGCGTTGCAGAGTGCAAGTCTCTCGGAATGTGATGCTTCGCTGGGGTCTTGTAAGTCTGGCTGCATGGAGTAAATTTTCCCACGACGTGATGTATGCGCTGCAGATCGTCGGAGGAGGTTTTTGAAGGAAAAAATTTGGCAGGGACGACCAATGGGTCGCCATACACCATTTCAGCTGCGGAGACGTCCAGGGCATCTTTAGGAGGGGTTCTTAGTCCCAGGAGGACCCAGGGAAGCTGAATAAACCAGTTGGAGTCCTTGCAGCGGGACATCAAAGCTGCTTTGAGGGTGCGATGACAACGTTCAACCATTCCATTGGCAACGTAGTTGTAGGCAGTTGTCTGATGTAGGGTGATGCCCAGGAGACTCGCTAATGATGTCCACAATTGAGAGGTGAAAGTGGTACCCCTGTCAGAAGTAATATGCTCTGGGATACCAAATCTTGCTATCCATCCTGAGAGTAAGGCAGATGTACATGAGGTGGACACTGCAGTTTCCATGGGAATGGCTTCAGGCCAACGAGTGGAGCGGTCGATGACAGTAAACAGGTAACGATGTCCTTGTGATGTGGGTAGGGGGCCTACAACATCGACGTGAATGTTGGCGAAACGACGCTGAGGTTGAGGAAAGGTGCCCACTCCTGAATCCATGTGTTGATGTACTTTGGAAGTTTGGCAAGAAGTAAAGGCGCGGACCCAATCCTTAGCATCCTTAGTAATGCCGTGCCAAATGAACTTCGTCTTCAGCAGCTGTGCAGTAGAATGGTGTGAGAGATGTGAAAGGCCATGAATGAAATCAAACACCTGTCTGCGCATGCAAGCAGGAATCCAAGGCCTCGGTCTACCAGTACTGACGTCACAGAGGAGGATGGTGTTGGAGTCGTCGAGGGGGACGTCTTCCCAACGGAGGGATGTGCAGAATGTCCTACATGCTTGATACTCTGGATCCTGCCGTTGGGCTTCAGCCAGGGCATTGTAATCCAATCCCAGTTAAACGGCGGCCAACGTGTTTCTTGACAGGGGATCGGCTACGGGATTCATTTTCCCAGGGAAGTGTTGAAGGGTGCAATTGTATTCAGCCACAGCGGAGATATGTCGGCGTTGATGGGCGAACCAGGCGTCAGATTGTCGAGTGAAGGCGTGCACCAGAGGCATGTGGTCTGTGCGAATGACGAAGGGCGTACCTTCTAAGAAATGGCGAAAGTGACGGACAGCCAAGTGCACCGCCATCAATTCCCGATCAAAGGTAGAATAATCCGATTCTGCCTTGGACAGTTTTCTGCTGAAGAAGGCCAATGTGCAGCCTATAGGTCTATCTGCTAAGTCATCAGCAGCCATTGCCTGGCCCTCCTTGGTCCTAGCTTGGGTGGAGAGTGACTTGGATGCTGATCATATGTATATATAGTCAGTCTTTAGGGCAGTGTCCTACTTGATAGGGCAATGTCACTGTCCCTTGCCTCTGCTATTCATGAGCAGTCTTTATACTCTTAAACCTTCAAATAATCTTAACAATTAAGGACGAGATATTTGGACCAGGTTTTAGTTTTACTAGAAATAAAAAAAAAATCCAATTCACTTCCAGTGAATATATCCCTCATAAACTTCACCCTATTATATATATTATTATTACTAGCTAAGCTCTAACCCTGGGGAAAAAAAGCCGGATGCTATAAGCCTAAGGTCTTTAACAGAGAAAATAGCCCAGTGAGGAAAGGAAATAGCAAATGTATAAGTAATCAATACAAAACAAAATATTTTAAGATCAGTAATAACGTTAAACTACACTGTTAAAAAACTGTAGTTTTAACCGGAAATTCTCCGTAAAAATATGCTGTTCTCAGCCGTATTTCAGTAAAATACAGGCGACCGTAATGTTTACCTTACTTTGTTATTATATTTTATGGACTGGTAACCGTAATATCCCTCCTCAACGTCAATATATCAGTTTTTAAACAGTAAATGCCTGGCAACATTTATTTCAGGATTTTTATTGTTTTTTTTACGGTAAATTTTTAACAATGTAGCCAAGATCCAACCCTAATTAGAAAAGCCGGATGCTATAACCCTAAGGGCTCCAACAGAGAAAATAGCCCAATGAGGAAAGGAATTAGCAAATGTATAAAACAAAATATTTTAAGATCAGTTTTAACTTTAAACTAGATCAGTCACATATTTATATTTTTATCAACCAGTTCATCAGAAAGGAATTTACCGAAAGTTTGAACTTCTGAAATTCTACTTATTCAGTATATTCACAAAAAAGTATATAAATTATTGTTTTTGAGTAACTAAAAATCAAAATCAAAATGTGTAATTCTGTAAATTTTTAGATTAGATGATTTATGCTATTGAATGTAATCATACTGGAAACCTTGTGATTGTAAGTAATGTAATTTAACTTTTCAATAAAAATATAAAAAAAAAAAATATTCAGCATACAGTATTCGGTCCCACATAGTATAGGGCTAATGGTGACTGAGGGTGATACTTAAGTCTAAACATGTTTAGACACTGATAATGTTTACACTTTAAATTCTGAAGAATTGTCCATAAAATTTAAATAAACAAAAAGCTGAAAACGACATTCCCATGTCGGTTTCAAAACTATATTATAACGAAAAGCAGCTCTCGTTACTTCTTACAATATTCATCTTTTCAACGTGATTTAAGAAAAGAACTAGAGCGGAAATCAGTAGAGCGCAGACCCTCGCCGCGGCAGCTTATTTTTCGCTTTTTAGCTTTTTACATAACAGTTAGTCCCTGCAAGTTTCATTATTCTACGATTAAAATTGCGGCCAGGAAGCTGTTCGCAAACAAACAAACACACAAACAGTGGGTCAAACATAACCTCCTTCCAAATTCGTTGACGGAGGTAATAACTATAACGACCTTTCTGAATGTTCTCAGGCTTTGCGCCCTGTTGTATCTAGGTGAAAAAATGCATTGCATTAAGACTGGCATTCAAGATTTATACTTACCTTCTGGATCTTAGATGATACTCCAAACAAAGTAAGAAATGTTTATCATTTAAACTTGAAAAAACAGAAACTTTAAGGGGAAGAGAACATGACTAGGTACCATACCACCAGGGTTTAAACTTTTAAAAGTAATTTACCTTAGTTTTGGGGTAATTTTCTTGGTTTCAAGGTAATTCTAAGGTAATTTTGGTTTTATTATCTTAAAATTTAAGAAAATTGGAAAAGATTTAAGGTAATCTAAGGTAAAAAGCAGCAGCATTTAAGATAATGGCCACATGGCACATGCTCGAAGTTTAAACCCTGCCTACCACAGAAAAATAAAAGTCTTTAAAAAATTTGAAGTTAAACTTAAATATAAATCACTTCAAAAAAAAAAGAAAGAAAGAAAAAATTACACAAGTACTTGGATTGGTGACAGTAAATAAAAAGCTGATGCCATCAGCCCATGGAACCTTGAACATTATAAGGGTAACATGAGGATCCCCCACTGTCTGGTTTCGAGGAATAAGCTGCCGTGGCGGTGGTCTGTACTCTCATAGTATTTTTCTAGTTATATATATATATATATATATATATATATATATATATATATATATATATATATATATATATATATGTATGTATATGTGTATATATATACATATATATATATATATATATATATATATATATATATATATATATATATATATATATATATATATACATATATATACTGCATATATATGAAAATAAAATAAGAAATTCACTCTAGATAGTAAAGATATGCATTTTAAAAAACAGTACATTAGGCTTTCCTAGATAATTCCAAATGACTCACCGAGAAAGATTTTTGCAAGAAATGGCTATAGTAAATTTTTTTTTAGCGAGGCAGATTTGCACCGACTCGCAGCGGTGCCCTTTTACCTCGGAAAAGTTCCTGATCGCTGATTGGTTTGACAAGATAATTCTAACCAATCAGCGATCAGGAAACTTTTCAGAGCTAAAAGGGCACCGCTGCGAGTCGGTGAAAATGCGCCTCATTAAAAGAAATTGACTGTAGTTGGAGGATTCGCTGAAAGTACAAGCAAGTTTTCAGCCTTTTCCTTAACGACTATAATCAAGCCTTCAGACTTTTTTCATGACGAAGGCAATTCGAAACGTTTACGCAGCAGGAGAGCAATTATGCAAATTTATTTCCCTGCCAATTACAGTTAACTACTGTTGAGAGAGAAGGCTTTATTTTATTTTTTTTTCAGCCTTGTTTTTGAAGAACGTGGGAATGAAATTTCATGAAGGAAATTTACCTCCAAGTTAAAAGTCGTTCATCTTTCCCAATTCTGAATTAGGTCTCACTCTAATTTGATTTATTATTTGTACTGTGATCGTTGCAACGTTGGAGTTTAAGGCTAGAAGTATTCCGTATACTGGTGATTTACTCCCCGTGTAATGTCTATACTCATATATATGTGTATATATATGGGTGTGTTTATATATATATATATATATATATATATATATATATATATATATATATATATATATATATATATATATATATATATATATATATATATATATATATATATATATATATATATATATATATATATATATATATATATATATATATATATATATATAGGCAGTGCATAACATTACTAAATCATAAAATCATTTGAGGTTTTTCATTTTTTTCCTAATCGCGTATTAATTCATCTTATAAACTCAGTCATGAAATTTTCAGGCCAATTTTGATAACCTCGAGATGTTACATTTTCCATTAGATACACACGAAATTATATCCCGAACATCTTTTTCAATCATACCGAAATGCGTATTCCATAACCCCTAATCAATTCTACCAATAAATCTTGCCAGGATATTTATCTGTAGATTTTTGATTGGCAGTGGTACCATTTAATGAACAGCTTGTAATTTTCCTCCCCAGGAGATCATTAAGAATCCCGAAGACTTCGGAAAGAAGAAGAGACGACTTGGAGGTCTTCCTCGCTTCGGTTTTGCAAAAGACTAGAAATCATTTTCTTCCTTCGTCTGCTGTTTAATTACTTCCCTGATGGAGTAATTTTACCGAAGGGAGTCGAATGAATAGTAGCTTTCTAAATTTACATTCGACTATATTATTATTATTATTATTATTATTATTATTATTATTATTATTATTATTATTATTATTATTATTATTATTATTATTATTATTAGCCGAGCTACAATCCAAGTTTGAAAACTAGGATGTTAAAAGCCTAAGGGCTCTAACAGGGGTAAATAGCTCAGTGAAGAAAGGAAATAAGGAAATAAATAAACTATATATGAGAAAAAACCAATGAAATATATATATAATATCTCTAGATCAGGAACAACGTTAGAATAGATGTTATATATAAACTTTGAAGAGAGTCTCATGTTAGTCTGTTCAACATTAAAACATTTGCTGCAAGTTTCAACTTCAGAAGTTCAACTAATTAAACTGGCTGATTAGGAAATCGTTCCACAATCGGTCACAGCTGGAATAAAATTTCTAGAATACTGTTTAGCATTGAGCCTTATGATGAAGATAAGACTATAACAACTAACTGCATACCTATTACTAAGTATAGGATGGTACCGTTTTTTTTAGAATGACATACTGTTAATTTATTCTCATCATTTATTTATTTCCTTATTTCCTTTCCTTACTGGGCTATTTTTCCCTGTTGGAGCCATTGGGCTTATAGCATCTTGCTTTTCCAACTAGGGTTGTAGCTTGGCTAGTAATAATAATAATAATAATAATAATAATAATAATAATAATAATAATAATAATAATAGTCAGGGAAGATTCGAATGCAAAGGATGTGTGACGGGCCGAGAGAGGAGTTGTGAAATCAAAGGCAGATTGGAAACGACTGAGTTATATTGTTGTGGAACACTCTCCTTATATACAAAACCTCAAGGCAACAGGACATGACAAGTTCACAAGACAGACAAAATCACAGAGGAAAAACCAGACTTGAATTTTCATGTTCGTTTTAGTGCGAGGGAAGAGCAAAGATACAACCATAATATATACAAAAGGAATTATGTACAATTGTGTGAAACACGGTTGGTACATGGCTCCCCCCCTAAAAATGACATACTGTACATGTTAAATAGGGCGCCCTGATCTAGAGAGGCGAACTGTAGGCGGGTCATCTGGCAGATGATAAGCAGGTTTTAGACGATCAATGGAGACCCAGTCTTCTTTGCCCCGAATGTTTAGGAGGAATGCTTTCGGACTGCGTCGGATCACAAGGTAAGGTCCCGTGTAAGGGGGCATTAACGGTGGCTTGCTGGTGTCGTTGCGCAGGAAGACGTGCGTTGCAGAGTGCAAGTCCGTTGGTATGTGATGCTTCGCTGGGGGCTTGTAAGTCTGGCGGCACGGAGTAAATTTTCCCACGACGTGACGTATGCGCTGGAGATCGTCGGAGGAGGTTGTAGAAGGAAAAAACTCGGCAGGGACGACCAACGGGTCGCCATACACCATTTCGGCTGCCGAGACGTCGAGGGCGTCTTTAGGAGTGGTCCTTAGTCCAAGGAGGACCCAGGGAAGCTGAGTAAACCAGTTGCAATCCTTGCAGCGGGACATCAAAGCTGCTTTGAGGGTGCGATGAAAACGTTCAACCATTCCATTGGCAGCGGGGTTGTAGGCCGTTGTGTGATGTAGGGTGATGCCCAGGAGATTCGCTAATGACGTCCATAATTGAGAGGTGAAAGTGGTTCCCCTGTCAGAAGTAATATGATCAGGTATACCGAATCTTGAAATCCATCCAGAGAGTAAGGCAGATGTACGTGAGGCGGACGTTGCAGTTTCCATGGGAATGGCTTCAGGCCAACGAGTGGAGCGGTCGATGACGGTAAACAGGTAACGATGTCCTTGTGATGTGGGCAGGGGGCCTACAACGTCGACGTGAATGTGTGCAAAACGACGCTGAGGTTGAGGAAAGGTGCCCACTCCTGAATCCGTGAGTCGATGTACTTTGGAAGTTTGGCAAGAAGTACAGGCACAGACCCAATCCTTAGCATCCTTAGAAATGCCGTGCCAAATGAACTTTGCCTTCAGCAGCTGTGCAGTAGAACGGCACGAGGGATGTGAAAGGCCGTGGAGGAAATCAAACACCTGTCGGCGCATGGGAGCAGGAATCCAAGGTCGCGGTCTACCAGTACTGACGTCACAGAGGAGGGTGGTGTTGGAGTTTTCGAGGGGAAAATCCTCCCAACGGAGGGACGTGCAGGATGTCCTACAAGCTTGATACTCTGGATCCTGTCGTTGGGCTTCAGCCAGGGCGTTGTAATCCAATCCCAGTTGAACGGCAGCCAACGTGTTTCTTGACAGGGCATCGGCAACGGGATTCATTTTCCCAGGGACGTATTGGAGGGTGCAATTGTATTCAGCCACGGCGGAGAGATGTCGGCGTTGATGGGCGGACCAGGCGTCAGACTGTCGAGTGAAGGCGTGCACCAGAGGCATGTGGTCTGTGCGAATGACGAAGGGCGTACCTTCTAAGAAATGGCGAAAGTGACGGACAGCCATGTGCACCGCCAGCAATTCTCGATCGAAGGTAGAATAACCCGATTCTGCCTTGGACAGTTTTCTGCTGAAGAAGGCCAATGGGCGGGGCGAGCCTTTGACCACCTGCTCGAGTACTGCACCAATAGCGACGTCGCTGGCATCAGTGGAGAGAAGGAGAGGGGCGTGTGGGATAGGAAAAGTGAGAGCCGCAGCAGTTGATAGGGCCTTCTTTGCATTGCAGAAGGCCGCTTCTTGAAGGGGACCCCACTTCAAGTCCTTTGGCTTGCCCTTGAGGGAGGCGTAGAGGGGAGCAAGAGTGGCGGCAATGGCTGGCAGAAAGCGGTGATAATAGTTGATCATGCCCAAGAATTCCTGCAGAGCTTTGACGGTCGAGGGCGTGGGGAAATTCTGAACGGCTGCTACCTTCTCAGGGAGGGGATGGACTCCTTCAGGAGTGATACGGTGCCCTAAGAACGACACTTCGTTGGCGCCAAAGGTACACTTGTCGTACCGGACTACAAGGCCGTTTTGTTGCAGGCGGTCGAGCACTATGTGCAGGTGACGGAGGTGTTCCTCTTTTGAGGAGGAGAACACAAGTATGTGGTCCACATAACATACACAGAAAGGGAGGTCCCCTAAGATGCCATCCATGAGACGTTGAAACGTTGCCCCAGCATTACGAAGACCAAAACAGGAGTAATTGAAGGTGTATGTGCCAAACGGAGTGGTGATGGGGATGTCTTCTGGGTTCATAGGCACCTGATAATACCCCTTCAGGAGGTCGAGCGTAGAGAAAGCCTTTGCTTTGTGCAGGTAGGAGGTTACATCGGCAATGTTTGGGAGGGGGTAGTGATCCGGTTCTGTTTGCATGTTCAGGCGCCTGTAATCCCCGCACGGACGGAGGGAGCCATCTTTCTTCAGAACGATGTGTAAGGGTGACGACCATGGGCTGGAGGCCTTTTGGCAAAGGCCCATTTTCTCCATTTCGGCGAACGTCTGTTTGGCGGCTGCCAATCGTTCCGGTGCCAGACGTCTGAATTTTGCGAAGACTGGGGGTCCCGTCGTCTTGATATGGTGATAAATACCGTGCTTAGCAGGAACCGTGGACGTTTGGCGAAGTTCTGGACGGAAAACTTCCGGGTACGACGTGAGGAGGTGGGCGTAGGCATCCGTGGGTGCGCTGATGTGGAGAGCGAGGTTAGAGGGGGCGGGTTGAAGAGATGTCGACAAGTACGAGTCCGCGTTGACCAATCGTCGGTGGGCGACATCGACCAGAAGGTGGAAATGAGAGAGGAAATCCGCACCGAGGATTGGCATTGTGACGTCAGCAACGAGAAACTTCCAATTGAATTTACCGTTTCCGAACGATAATGTGAGGCTCTCGTAACCGTAGGTGGGTATCGTAGATCCGTTGACAGCTACCAAGCGGACGTCGGCAGATGTAGACAGACTACGTCGTGCCTTGAAGAGTTTCCTTGGCAAAAGAGAACGACAAGCACCCGTGTCTACCAAAAATCGCACGCCCGTTCCTGCATCCTGTAAAAAGAAAAGATTAGAAACATGGGAGGCCACCGCCACAAGCGATGGCCTACTTACACGTTTTTTGGCCACTGACAATCTTTGGCACATTTCTTTGCGGTTGCCCCGAATCTGAAGTGGTAGTAGCAAAACTGCGGTGGATGGGAGGTAGTAAGTGGCTGGTAGAAGTCGTTCGTTGGGGCGCGAGAGATTGGTGGGTGGTGGGCGGCTTCGTCGCCGCTTCAGCACGTCACGGGGTAGGCGTGTATGTCCTACGGCATTCATGTCAGCTTCGGTGTACGTTGAATAGGCATCCTCGTCGTCAGGGGTGGAGGCGTTGATGGAGGTCTTGAAGTGGCTGTCCATAAGGGCGTCGGCTTTGGTCATCAAGTCCTTTATGGGTAAACTATCGACATCGGGTATGGCAGCGCGCACAGGTTCAGGTAAACGACGTATCCAAAGGGCACGGAGTAGGTTTACCTCACGAGGAGAGCCGTCTGCGGCAGGTTGAAGGCGAGCGATACTGGTCATTTCCCTGAGGGCAAGCGAAGTCCTTTGGTCCCCCAACGGTTGTTGCGAGAGCTGAAAAAGCTTTGCTATACGGGCGGCTGGCGACGGCGAGTACTGTTGCAGAAGGTATGATTTGAGGTCGTCATACGCTATTGGGGTGTCTCCTTGTTCACAAAGCCAGTCGGATATTTCTGGGAAGGTGTCCTCGGGTATCGCCGCGAGAACATAATCCGCTTTGGTGGTTGAGCGAGTCAAGCCCCTGATACGAAACTGGACTTCTGCGCGCTGAAACCAAGCAAACGCCTCTCCGCTGGCAAACGATGAAAGTTTGAATGGAGAGGCCGTAGCGCCAACTGACGTAGAGTCCGTCATAGTACCAACGATGGAGTGGCGAGGGAGTGGGGGTGGAAGGCGGTGGAAGCGAGTGTCACTCCGGGGTCACCAATGTGACGGGCCGAGAGAGGAGTTGTGAAATCTAAGGCAGATTGGAAACGACTGAGTTATATTGTTGTGGAACACTCTCCTTATATACAAAACCTCAAGGCAACAGGACATGACAAGTTCACAAGACAGACAAAATCACAGAGGAAAAACCAGACTTGAATTTTCATGTTCGTTTTAGTGCAAGGGAAGAGCAAAGATACAACCATAATATATACAAAAGGAATTATGTACAATTGTGTGAAACACGGTTGGTACAGATGGTTCAAATTATGAAAGATCTTTTGCAATACGCACAAAGAACTAAATGAACGACGGTGCTATAGATTAATATCAAGATCGGGAATAAAGAATTTAATAGACATCAAGTTTTTGTCCAACAATTTAAGATGATATTTAACAGTTTTTCATGAAGGTGGTATTCTTATAATTCCATCATGCGTTCAGGATTGTTTGAATGTAATACTACTATACTTTTATACAATTACCAAAACTGTATGCGTTACTTGGTGTGTGTTTTAACACTAAAGATAACTATATAGTTTAGATGTATTTAAGTAAAATACGCGTGAAGTGGAAATAGAGGAGACAGTTTATCGTGGAAACCAAAGTTGCATCGCAAAGGAAATATCTAAGAGAATTGCTACACATTGTGCAATCAACAAATCGTCCTGACACGAAAATAGTTACAGTTGGTTTCAAGTTATCATAACCTAGATACATGTCTACTGTAGGCTCTAGAGCCTTTTAATATGCGGCCCCGAGACTATACAATAGGTTCCCACGAGACATCCGAATAATTGAAGATATTAAAGCTTTCAAACGGAAACTAAAGACTTTCTTATTCTGCGAGTGTTTTTACAGTGATGATCAAACAGTAAGCGAACAAAACGCATTGTGAAATGTTAAATGCTCCTGAATGAACATAATAAAACGACCGTGGAGGTCCTGTAGAGAGTAGGATTCCCCTGCTGTACAGGACCAGATAAGCAGCCCTTAAAGTAAAGTAAAAGTAAAGTAATGTATCACCTTTGATTCCTGGATTTAATTTGTGGACGTTGAGTGTAAATGAAAATAAAAAGAAACAAGCTGATGACATTCATTGATTAATATGTATCCCTAATAGAAATGTTTGGATAACGAAAAATGTATCTATGCATTCAAGACTGTGTAGGTATGTATTTACGTATTATCACATACACACATGCAAGTCTGTCTGCTGTGTCAATGTATGTATACAAATATATTGCGAATCATTGAAATACTTTTAAGTAATTCTCTTGGTGATTGCTATAATAAACTGATAAAACGGTTTATGGACTACGATAGTAATCAATGAAATATATATTTTTTTTCATTATTAACATTTGCCCACATGTCAAAATATACATAAATTTCAATATAGGTTGTCTCATACTTGACCATCAGTAAAACATATTTAACAGGCATTTGAAATTAATATATTTATTCACGCGCGATTGGCTCTTCTAAAGCCACACACATTTCTATTTCATAAAAAATATAATGTTTGGGATTTCCAAGTACAGGAAATGCGTTTGATATTATGATACGTAAACGCTAAATACAGTGTGGTAGACCGTTGGTAACCTCATTGCCTGGTGATCGCCAGACAGGTGTTCGAGTCCCAATCAAACTCGTTAGTTCCTTTGGCCGCTGTAACCTCACCATCCTTGTGAGTTAAAGATGGGAGGTTTGGAGAAGTCTATAGGTTTATCTGCTGAGTCATCGCCAGCCATTGCCTGGCGCTCTCTGGTCCTAGCTTGGGTGGAGAGGGAGCTTGGGAGCTTATCATATGAATGTATGGTCAGTCTCTACAGTCTAGGGCATTGTCCTGCTTGATAAGACAATGTCACTGTCCCTTACCTATGAGCGGCCTTTAAACCTTCAGATGCGTTATTATACTTTGAATTTTGTTTTAATTAATCTTGAAATGTTCTATAAAAGGAAAGTTTTCAGACTTATATGTTTTGTGTCGAGAGCTAAAAATGACGAAAATACAATCACTTAACTTCATCGGTAATAGATTTTTCCAGGAATTTCCTGATCGTGAAACCTATCATAGTGTTCTTACAAAAATAGAAATTTAGTTTCCAAAATTAGTAAAAAAAGTAATTGACAATTAGTCTCAGGTAACTTAGTGGCAACAGCCTAAGCACTACAGCATGGGAGAAAAGTTCAATTCTCTTCCCTTACTCAGTTTGCCGTGAAATTAGTTTACTGTTGTTGACTGTGGCTCTTGTTTGTTTCGCCTTGAATGTTTACTGTTTATGTGTCTACGTTATTGGATCTTTTCGAAGTGATGTTCCACAGCATCAAAAGGCAAAGTATCAATTTTTACATTGACCACACACTAAATTTGCTCTTTCTAAAAATATCAGTTAATATCACTTCATTCCGATTACAATTGTTCTTTATATTATTATTATTATTATTATTATTATTATTATTATTATTATTATTATTATTATTATTATTATTATTATTATTACCCAAGCTATAACCCTAGTTGGAAAAGCAAGCTGCTACAAACCCAAGGGCTCCAACAGGGAAAAACTAGGCCAGTGAGGAAAGAAAAAAATAATGAAATAAGTAAACGAT
>NC_090754.1:83355386-83517886 GCF_036898095.1 Palaemon carinicauda
TACAGAACGGTTAGTCCATTTCATATTCTTATCACAGTGCTGGCACTTTAACTCTCTTCTTAAAAGTCCATGTTGCTTCATCTAAAATATTACTGGAAGCGGATCTTCTACTAACAAAGGCTTAACGATATTTTGATAAATAGCACGATCCATTTTGGGGTGTTATACTTCTTGTTCATTAAGGTAAAATGAGATCTTTCTTGCTTTGTTACCAAAAAAGGAAAAGACTACCCGACTAACAACAAACAAAAACGACTAATAACTAACTCTAACTACCAGTATAAACAATCCTTAAAGATATAACAGCAAAACACAAATAATAACTACCTTGAAGTCTAGATAACCCAATACCTACCTATATAAAGATGAATAACCCCAGGGTCCTTTTGTAAAGTTGAATAAGTCAACTTGTAAAGTTGAATAACCTACTCTTCAAACTTGTAAAGATGGATAACCTTAGCAGGCTCATGGGTTATCCATCTTTACAAGATCCGTATTTTTTATAGCTTCGTTAAATGTGAAATGATATCATTCTAATTATTAGGCTTACTCTTTTTTTTCTCCGTATTGTCAATTATTTCCTTACAAGTGTCTGTTCATTGCTGTTCTAGTTTATATCACCAAATTAGGTCTGTTCTTTTATTATAGAAAAATGTAAAAATAAATTGAGATTAATGAAAAAGTTTAGCTGAACAATATTTTTGAACCTTGTTGGAGGTGAAAGCCAATGCTGAAGGTTTGAGTCTTTGAGACTGAGTATGATATATAAAATCTCTTGCGGTGGACTGAAAATATTATTCAATTCATTTTGCGAAGGATCTAACATGTCTTGCCATACTGATATATCAATTTTATCAATTGCATTTATTAGTTTAAATGTTTTATTATTGCTTCTCATTTACATTGGTTCCAAGAATGACCCAAATCAGACCAAATCTCCCACTAAAACAGAAGAAGAAGAGGAAGAAGAATGCTTGAGAGTGAGACAACAACGATGTCTCTCTTTAACTTTCACATCCCTGGAAACGCTAATTGCATATAAATTGATTATTTTTGTGTGGAAATCTGCAGTCTAACATTCTTGTGACGGTAAGGCTTTCATTAATGCATCAGTGCCTTATTAGCTATCAAAATATCTTACAGTTAACGTTGCCTGAAAAAAAAAGCATTTCATAGCCTACTATTTCTTTTTATGGTGAAAGGTAAATTTCATGCTGTTTTATCCGAAGGGTTAAGCTCAACAGGAGAGATTAGTGTAGCTATATCTTGGAGAAGTGTTAGGTATGGATAACGCATTCAGTAAAGCAATTGAACAATTTTTAGAAACAGCGGAGCCTACGGTGAAAGGTGAAAAATGAAAGGGTAGTTTGTAGCGCTACGGCCAAGCGTCCTAATTTGCTTATTATCGTTCTGACTGTTATCTTGTATAGAATAAAAACTTTTGGAAATGGTCTACGGATCTTAAATATGTTGTGTAATTGGGGGTCCGAGGGGCGCAGCCCCCCTGGGTAAGGACATGGCTTTTAGCATAGGTTAGGTGGGTTTATTAAGTTAGCTTCTCCCGTCGTACTCGTCGTACTCGTAGGTAAGGAAACTGTTGTGTAAGGGGGCGCCCCCCTGGGTTAGAATACAGCTTTTAGCATAGGTTAGGTGGGTTTTTTAAGTTAGCTTCTCCCGCCAAAATCGTTTTTAGAACGACGGCCACAGTTCAGAATATTCCCGTTTCCTATGGGATCTGCCCGTCACCCTACAAAGGCTCCAAATGAAATTTTGGAAAATTTACAGTTTCATCCATTATGGGAAATCTATTATAATAATATATTTCCCGAGTAAAGCAAGTCTTTTGTAGTATTTCTGTAAAATATTATCTGTCGCAAATGCCTAGTTCTTTATATATCGACGATCAAACTCACGCTACTCATGTCTTACTCCCAGATTTTTTCTAAGTCTGTTGTTATTGTTGACTGTGTCTTGTATTTGCTTAAATTAGCCCTGTAACCACTATAATCCGCAGACAAACTAGTCCACTATAAAGTCTTACACGTTTGGCCAATCACAGCGCCTATCCACTATGACGTCATACATGTTTGGCCAATCACAGCACGACAATACAACAGCGCCACAATACATCTTTCCCATGCATTTCATTTCGTTCTTAGTAATGGAGGCAGTAGCAAGCACGTCATCTCATGTTGCACAAGAAGTTGAGATTCCATCTTCTTGTCCTGACTGTTTCCTAACTTGCAATGAATTTGTTGTAAGTTATTCGGGGATTATTGAAAACCTAGTGGATTTGTGCCAGAGAGACAATTTAATTTTACAAAATCAAAATTGGCCTGCATGTCAAGGAACCTTCCCAACAGCTTCACGTTTTCCGCAAAGCAGCAACACATCTTGATGAACCAACAGTTTAAGGTAAGCTTCATTAATTTATAGAGTATATTATAATGGTGATAGTATAACGATGTATGCAGCAGTACCATCACTTTGGATTTGGTTTGATGGATGTGTTAGGTAGTGGCTGTAAGGGGGGGGGGGGGGGTGGCCTCGCAGGGGTAGGCCTAGGTAGGGGTACAGGGCCCTAGGTTAGGTGGTTGTATTAGGTTCAGTAGTGTCCCAAAATTCACTGTGGCCTTAAGGGGGGGTCGCAGGGGGGGCGGAGCCCCCCCGGTAGGCCTAGGTAGGGGTACAGGGCCTCTAGGTAGGGGTACAGAGCCCCTAGGCTAGGTTAGGTGGGTTTATTAGGTTCAGTAGTGCCCTGAAAATCACTGTGGCCTTAAGGGGGGGTCGAAGGAGGGGTCGGAGCCCCCCCCCCCGGTATGGCTAGATAGGGGTATAGGGGGAGGGGTGGTGGAAGGATAAGTATTCATTTATTGCAAATATCATTTGACGCCCCCCCCCACCCAAAACCCCGGTTCCCACCTGGTGTCCCCCATAATTGTTGGGATGAAGTAGGGTCTTTCTGCATTCTAGAACAACTTAGTAAATCTCTAAATCGGATGGTTTGCGGTCAAAATAAACGTTAAATTCGTTGGAACTACACTATTTCTGATGCAACAAATATATTTTTATTCCAGTTTCCCCATAATGGATGAAA
The DNA here is from genome assembly GCF_036898095.1 of Palaemon carinicauda. NCBI lineage: Eukaryota > Metazoa > Arthropoda > Malacostraca > Decapoda > Palaemonidae > Palaemon > Palaemon carinicauda. The sequence continues at coordinate 83,358,484 of NC_090754.1, forward strand.
CTGTAAATTTACCGAAATTTTTGTTTTTATTGCCTTCTATAGGTTTTGACATTCTGTGTTGGAGCACACCACTGGTTCATGCTATTTTCCCTATTTAGAACCCTGGGCCTTATAGCACCATACTTTTCCAATTAGGGTTGTAGTTTAGCAAGTAACAATAATAATAATAAATCCTTTACGCCTGTATCTAAAAATTACTAAGAGATTCCACTGAGGGAACTAGGGTTGATAGGTAGCAGGAAACCAAAATCGAGTACATATTGCCACTGAAATATATGGTTCATTTTTGTAATTAATAGGAAATTTTCCTGTCCTTTAATCAACAAAGCGTAAAGATTAGGGTAGGACTATGGTACCGATACTTCTCAGCCTAACCTTTCCCTACCCTTGGTTACCTAACCTACCTTTATTTTACCTAATTTCAGTATACATACCTTCATTTTACCTAATTTCATAATACATACCTTCATTTTACCTAATTTCATTATACATAACTTCATTGATGCTACTTTAGCGTGAGGTCTACTGCACTTTAATGTGAGATCTACCTCCCGTTAGCACTTTAGCGTGAGGTCTGCCTCCCGTGAGCACTAACGATGACGGCTACCACTGTTTAATCCCTCCCTCATCGACATCGCACATTTCCATACATTTATTTTAATGATAAACAATTAATTTAAACATATCCTAGGAAAGACTGATATAGATGAGGAAGGAAGGTAAAAATAATGTTATCATAAATTTCCATACATTTATTCTAGCGATACACACTTCACACATCTTCTAAGAATGACACAAAGAAATCATTGGAATTTTTTCTCATCACCTTCCAGCAAAAGGTTAGTTAGGTTAGGAAGACCTCAGGTTTCACGTGGGTAGGCTACATATGGCGGTATTCTTTTATATGAGTGGGGAGAGTGGGAGCGACAGGTCACGCGGTAGACCTCAGGTTTCATGTGGGTAGGCTACATATGGTGGTAGACCTCACGCTAAAGAAGCATCCCTTCATTTGACCTAATTTCATTATACATACCTTCATTTTACCTACCTTTACCTTACCCACTTTCATTTTGCTTGCCTTCACTTTAACCGCCACCACCTTACCTTCTAAGATATTTAACCCATCCTTCCGTTACTGAGTTACCGACCCTAAGATGCTCGGAGGTTTGCATCTAGATGTTGGGCAACCATCCCGGTCACAAGAAGTATGCCCTTTGCCAACCGTAGGTTTAGGGCAGCCTTCCTGTTCATGGGAGGGCTCCCTTCCCCACTTGCAGGTGTCGGACAATTATCCCATTCACAGGAAAGGCCAACTTCACTAGTATAGTACTTTCCTCACTGCCCCCTGGGGCTGGGAGCTTGCAATGAATCTTGTTAACAATTTTCCTTTGGGGTCGTTGCTGCAGATGCTGATGCCTGCCGAATACATGATGTCACCGTCTTTATCATTGCTCCCCCCCATTGTTGCAGATGGTGATGTCTGTCAACAACTTGCAGTCTCTACCTCTCCCGTCTACGGGTCTTGTAGGCTATAACCCTTCGGGGTTATTGCCTACAGCGTGCCCATCGGGCACAACAAAGCTCATGGCATTTTGGGAGATGAGATCCTTCGGGACCTGCACTTCACAAGGTAGAACCTGCTGTTCTACAAGTTCAGCACATCCTTATTTGTTTCCTTGTGAACCAATACCTCCTCTATTAGTAGGACATAAGGCTACTCACCCTGTGGTGGTTATGATGAGCATGAGTTCTTTGCTTTATTGCGTGACCACAAAGATCCTCGTCTTGCAGAGAAGCCATGCTTAGTGTTGCGCAGCCTTCCACTTAGCACTAGCAAGGTGGGTGGGTGAGCTCCTCTGCCTGTTAAGGGTCTGTAAGCAACCCAGGTTACTCACCATTGTACTCATTGCATGTGTGCAGAGCTTCAGCTTATTTTTTCCTCAAGTACCCTCTACTTTGGTAACGCGTACTTGCTCGCACCCACAGGTGTTCGCCACCTTACTTGTATCCATCTTTACAGGGGCGTGTTAACGCTTGCCTCACCAACGTTTGCCTCACTACCTTTTGCTAGCGTTAGCCTCGTTAGGCACACCCGTCATTATAAAGAACTTTTCTGTGATGCAGGTTTTCGATCAAGGGTGTAGAAATGTCAAACAACATATAAAGCTTACCACCTGCAAGATGTAACCCACAGGATCCTAGATACCTTCTCGATAGGTCCTATGGTGGTTACACAAAACTTGTTTATGAACACCTCTGCTCTCTTTTAGGACAAGTAACAGTCGGTTGTGGGCAAATGTTACCTATTGTAAGGCTAGAAAGAGTGCTAGTGACTGGCCTTTCCGTCTTTCATTCTCCCCTCTCTTGGGGTTTTAGCATCTGAAGAACTCTGCAAGCTGACCTCCTCTGACTGCAGGTGGGTACCATTGTCCCTTGCATAACACGATACATGTAATACGTATTTGTTATATCCCTAACCTCTTGGTGAGGTAGGAGTCGGGCATTGTCTAGTGTGAGTTTGGAGTTTGGCTAAAGGGGATGCTTGCATGGTCAAGTCACGAGAGCTTAGTTTGCACACCTTTACACAATTTGCTCAGGCCATTAGCAATCTCATGGTTGTGATATACATCAAGGTGACAGGGTGTGCTCTCCACAGCTTGTGCAAAGCATAGAGTTGCACCCCGAGTTAGTTACCAGCCAGTTGGTATTGAACTTTCACCTGCCTAAGGGGGATTCTCCATAGCTAGGAGCTGAATGGTTTGTATTTGGTACCGTAACAATTGCCAAATTTGGAAATAACTGGTATTTTTCCTAACCATACAAACCTTAAGCTCTTTACCCATACAGGCCCTGCCATCTCCTTTCCCCAGAAGTCCTGCCTACAATTGCAAAGTGACTAGATGTTGCTAGTGCTTGTGTGAGCAGGGTGGTTGGTCCTACCTCCCACTACCCCTGCTAACTAGCAGTGGGTAGTTATTCCTTGCTAAACGTCCTTTGTCTGGTTCCACCTGCTACTGAAGTATATCTTCATAGTAAAGAGCTTCAGGTTTGCATAGTTAGGAAAATATAATTGTTCCGTAACTGGAATACAAACCTACGCTATTTATTTAGCGGTATTTCTTTCCGCGAAGCTAAAAGGACAAGCCATTAAAATGTAGCGAGGGTTAACTACCCATACTGCTAGTTAGGGGGGGGGGGTAGCTTGCTCACACACCGGTGGTTTAGCTCACTTTACTTTTGGCTTGGATGGGGACCGGTTGTATCCGCACTTCCTCCTTGCCTATTTTGGACTACCATTAATTTTTGTCTTTTAACTTACTTTTTATTATATATATATATATATATATATATATATATATATATATATATATATATATATATATATATATATATATATATTCAAATGGATTTTAGGTAAATTTCCCGAATGCAATTTCTCGAAAGTCAAAATCTCGAACTCAATTGCTCGAAAAATAATTTCTCGAACTATCATTTTCTCGAATCCCATATTTCTCGAAAAATGATATCTATTTTGTCGAGAAAATTGAATGGAAAAATTTTCATGTATTTCAAGGAAAAATATATCCTTTTCGGTTGACAAACACAAATGTTAAAAATTTATTGTAAATGAAGGAATGAAAAAAATACAAAAGTTATAATTTTATTGTATGTATAAAAATGTTATAATTTAGAAGGAAATACAGTATTAGAATTTAATCAATCAAAATGAAATGTTGTATGCTACACTTCGTAGATATTCTTCTACAGGCCTCTCTTCGTCTCTTTTATATTTTCCGATTTTCACTTGTTTTAGTCTCACTCATTTTCTTTCTATTTTGTTTTTCCATACTGTATTATTTTATCTAAAAAAAAATAAAGTTAATACCTTTTATGACGCAAAAGTGTGATTACAAATAGGTACGCAGTGTATCGTGCATTATACGTACGCCCGTACATATAGGACATCACGGAATGCTAATAGCCTCTTTCTAAAATGGTCTTTGGCGCTTATGGGATACTTTCGATTGTGTTCGAGAAATTTACTTGTTTGTTTTCGAGTAATTGACATTCGAGAAAAATGATAGTTCGAGAAATTATTTTTCGGTCAATTGAATTCGAGAAATTTACCTTCGCGCAATTGATTGCGAGAAATTTGCCTGACACCATTCAAATGAGCCATATATATTTTTGATATATTAATGTCTGGATTCTCTTAACGACCTCGGGATCAGAGCCCCAGGCGAAATCACACAAAGACAAGAGCTTGGCTCCAGCCGGGAATCGAACCCTGGTCGGCAAGCTTGTACAGACAGTGACTAACCCACTTGGCCACGAAGAAAGATAAAAGTCAATGACAATTCTTCTGTACTTATACCTATCGAATTCAGGTATTTTGTACTTAGAATTGAAATCAACCCATCTTCACCATCGTAGCTAATTGGTAGTTTGTTACTTGGCATTCAATAAATGATAAATTTTGCACATTTTTACGTGTTTTTCATATTCAAATAAGCCATATATATTTTTGATACATTAATGTCTGGATTCTCTTAACGACCTCGGGATCAGAGCCCCAGGCGTAATCACACAAAGACAAGAGCTTGGCTCCGGCCGGGAATCGAACCCTGGTCGGCAAGCTTGTACAGACAGTGACTAACCCACTTGGCCACGAAGAAAGATAAAAGTCAATGACAATTCTTCTGTACTTATACCTGTCGAATTCAGGTATTTTGTACTTAGAATTGAAATCAACCCATCTTCACCATCGTAGCTAATTGGTAGTTTGTTACTTGCATTCAATTAATGATAAATTTTGCACATTTTTACGTGTTTTTCATATTCAAATAAGCCATATATATTTTTGATACATTAATGTCTGGATTCTCTTATTGACCTCGGGATCAGAGCCCCAGGCGAAATCACACAAAGACAAGAGCTTGGCTCCGGCCGGGAATCGAACCCTGGTCGGCAAGCTTGTACAGACAGTGACTAACCCACTTGGCCACGAAGAAAGATAAAAGTCAATGACAATTCTTCTGTACTTATACCTGTCGAATTCAGGTATTTTGTACTTAGAATTGAAATCAACCCATCTTCACCATCGTAGCTAATTGGTAGTTTGTTACTTGCATTCAATTAATGATAAATTTTGCACATTTTTACGTGTTTTTCATATTCAAATAAGCCATATATATTTTTGATACATTAATGTCTGGATTCTCTTAACGACCTCGGGATCAGAGCCCCAGGTGAAATCACACAAAGACAAGAGCTTGGCTCCGGCCGGGAATCGAACCCTGGTCGGCAAGCTTGTACAGACAGTGACTAACCCACTTGGCCACGAAGAAAGATAAAAGTCAATGACAATTCTTCTGTACTTATACCTGTCGAATTCAGGTATTTTGTACTTAGAATTGAAATCAACCCATCTTCACCATCGTAGCTAATTGGTAGTTTGTTACTTGGCATTCAATTAATGATAAATTTTGCACATTTTTACGTGTTTTTCATATTCAAATAAGCCATATATATTTTTGATACATTAATGTCTGGATTCTCTTAACGACCTCGGGATCAGAGCCCCAGGCGAAATCACACAAAGACAAGAGCTTGGCTCCGGCCGGGAATCGAACCCTGGTCGGCAAGCTTGTACAGACAGTGACTAACCCACTTGGCCACGAAGAAAGATAAAAGTCAATGACAATTCTTCTGTACTTATACCTGTCGAATTCAGGTATTTTGTACTTAGAATTGAAATCAACCCATCTTCACCATCGTAGCTTATTGGTAGTTTGTTACTTGGCATTCAATAAATGATAAATTTTGCACATTTTTACGTGTTTTTCATATTCAAATAAGCCACATATATTTTTGATACATTAATGTCTGGATTCTCTTAACGACCTCGGGATCAGAGCCCCAGGCGAAATCACACAAAGACAAGAGCTTGGCTCCGGCCGGGAATCGAACACTGGTCGGCAAGCTTGTACAGACAGTGACTAACCCACTTGGCCACGAAGAAAGATAAAAGTCAATGACAATTCTTCTGTACTTATACCTGTCGAATTCAGGTATTTTGTACTTAGAATTGAAATCAACCCATCTTCACCATCGTAGCTAATTGGTAGTTTGTTACTTGGCATTCAATAAATGATAAATTTTGCACATTTTTACGTGTTTTTCATATTCAAATAAGCCATATATATTTTTGATACATTAATGTCTGGATTCTCTTAACGACCTCGGGATCAGAGCCCCAGGCGAAATACACAAAGACAAGAGCTTGGCTCCGGCCGGGAATCGAACCCTGGTCGGCAAGCTTGTACAGACAGTGACTAACCCAATTGGCCACGAAGAAAGATAAAAGTCAATGACAATTCTTCTGTACTTATACCTGTCGAATTCAGGTATTTTGTACTTAGAATTGAAATCAACCCATCTTCACCATCGTAGCTAATTGGTAGTTTGTTACTTGGCATTCAATTAATGATAAATTTTGCACATTTTTACGTGTTTTTCATATTCAAATAAGCCATATATATTTTTGATACATTAATGTCTGGATTCTCTTAACGACCTCGGGATCAGAGCCCCAGGCGAAATCACACAAAGACAAGAGCTTGGCTCCGGCCGGGAATCGAATCCTGGTCGGCAAGCTTGTACAGACAGTGACTAACCCACTTGGCCACGAAGAAAGATAAAAGTCAATGACAATTCTTCTGTACTTATACCTGTCGAATTCAGGTATTTTGTACTTAGAATTGAAATCAACCTATCTTCACCATCGTAGCTAATTGGTAGTTTGTTACTTGGCATTCAATTAATGATAAATTTTGCACATTTTTATGTGTTTTTCATATTCAAATAAGCCATATATATTTTTGATACATTAATGTCTGGATTCTCTTACCGACCTCGGGATCAGAGCCCCAGGCGAAATCACACAAAGACAAGAGCTTGGCTCCGGCCGGGAATCGAACCCTGGTCGGCAAGCTTGTACAGACAGTGACTAACCCACTTGGCCACGAAGAAAGATAAAAGTCAATGACAATTCTTCTGTACTTATACCTGTCGAATTCAGGTATTTTGTATTTAGAATTGAAATCAACCCATCTTCACCAAAATATATATGGGTTATTTGAATATGAAAAACACGTAAAAATGTGCAAAATTTATCATTAATTGAATGCAAGTAACAAACTACCAATTAGCTACGATGGTGAAGATGGGTTGATTTCAATTCTAAGTACAAAATACCTGTATTCGACAGGTATAAGTACAGAAGAATTGTCATTGACTTTTATCTTTCTTCGTGGCCAAGTGGGTTAGTCACTGTCTGTACAAGCTTGCCGACCAGGGTTCGATTCCCGGCCGGAGCCAAGCTCTTGTCTTTGTGTGATTTCGCCTGGGGCTCTGATCCCGAGGTCGTTAAGAGAATCCAGACATTAATGTATCAAAAATATATATGGCTTATTTGAATATGAAAAACACGTAAAAATGTGCAAAATTTATCATTAATTGAATGCCAAGTAACAAACTACCAATTAGCTACGATGGTGAAGATGGGTTGATTTCAATTCTAAGTACAAAATACCTGAATTCGACAGGTATAAGTACAGAAGAATTGTCATTGACTTTTATCTTTCTTCGTGGCCAAGTGGGTTAGTCACTGTCTGTACAAGCTTGCCGACCAGGGTTCGATTCCCGGCCGGAGCCAAGCTCTTGTCTTTGTGTGATTTCGCCTGGGGCTCTGATCCCGAGGTCGTTAAGAGAATCCAGACATTAATGTATTAAAAATATATATGCCTTATTTGAATATGAAAAACATGTAAAAATGTGCAAAATTTATCATTAATTGAATGCCAAGTAACAAACTACCAATTAGCTACGATGGTGAAGATGGGTTGATTTCAATTCTAAGTACAAAATACCTGAATTCGACAGGTATAAGTACAGAAGAATTGTCATTGACTTTTATCTTTCTTCGTGGCCAAGTGGGTTAGTCACTGTCTGTACAAGCTCGCCGACCAGGGTTCGATTCCCGGCCGGAGGCAAGCTCTTGTCTTTGTGTGATTTTGCCTGGGGCTCTGATCCCGAGGTCGTTAAGAGAATCCAGACATTAATGTATCAAAAATATATATGGCTTATTTGAATATGAAAAACACGTAAAAATGTGCAAAATTTATCATTTATTGAATGCCAAGTAACAAACTACCAATTAGCTACGATGGTGAAGATGGGTTGATTTCAATTCTAAGTACAAAATACCTGAATTCGACAGGTATAAGTACAGAAGAATTGTCATTGACTTTTATCTTTCTTCGTGGCCAAGTGGGTTAGTCACTGTCTGTACAAGCTTGCCGACCAGGGTTCGATTCCCGGCCGGAGCCAAGCTCTTGTCTTTGTGTGATTTCGCCTGGGGCTCTGATCCCGAGGTCGTTAAGAGAATCCAGACATTAATGTATCAAAAATATATATGGCTTATTTGAATATGAAAAACACGTAAAAATGTGCAAAATTTATCATTAATTGAATGCCAAGTAACAAACTACCAATTAGCTACGATGGTGAAGATGGGTTGATTTCAATTCTAAGTACAAAATACCTGAATTCGACAGGTATAAGTACAGAAGAATTGTCATTGACTTTTATCTTTCTTCGTGGCCAAGTGGGTTAGTCACTGTCTGTACAAGCTTGCCGACCAGGGTTCGATTCCGGGCCGGAGCCAAGCTCTTGTCTTTGTGTGATTTCGCCTGGGGCTCTGATCCCGAGGTCGTTAAGAGAATCCAGACATTAGTGTATCAAAAATATATATGGCTTATTTGAATATGAAAAACACGTAAAAATGTGCAAAATTTATCATATATATATATATATATATATATATATATATATATATATATATATATATATATATATATATATATATATATATATATATATATATATATATATATATATATATATATATATATATTTATATATATATATGTGTATGTGTATGTATGTATATATGTATGTATGTATATATGTATGTATGTATTTGTATCTGTATATATATGAAAACATTCTTAATGTTTATGTATATATATAGAAATGTAAGTTTCCTTTTCAGTATTTGTGCTGTGCATGTGATACGTATATGACAGATTCTCAAGACACTTGTGCAATGCCGGTGAATCTTCCCTTCCGACCTCTCCCCCTTTGTCCATCAGTCTTCCCGTCGTTAGATTACCTACCATTGACTCGGCCGCCGCTGCAGGGGAATTGTCATCGTTTGGACCCTCCTCGTTCAACTGTTGTCTTCACCTTTCCCTCTTCCTACGGGAAACATATGGATTACTGAGTGAAGGGAGTGTGCCCTCTCAGAGATTGACTACGGTCTTTCTCTTCTCATGGCCGTTCACCTTTCATGGGCCTCCAACAGTGTACTAACGGGGGGAGCACCTTTCCCGTTCGCGGGTTAGGTTGCGCTTCCGATTGTTTTCTTAATTATTTAAGTGAAATTATAATTATTAGTAATTTAACTTTTCAGCTTCTCCGTGGGGAACACTTCCCCTCCGAGGATCAGTGGTTCTTCCTATTAGCAAATATTTTTAGCTGATTTAAATAATTTCAGTTCTTGTTTGTTCCGTAACTGGAATACAAACCACGCTATTTATTAGGGATATTTCTTTTGGCATAGCTGAAATGACGAGCTATTAAAGTTTAGCAAGGGTTAACTACCTACACCGCTAGTTAGCAGGGGGTAGGGGAGGTTAGCTTGCTACTGCTCCCCCTCACACCTGTGATTTAGCTCACTTTGCTTTTGACTCGGATGGTGAAAGGACGTTGCCGCTCTTCATCCTTCGCCTTATTGGACAGCCATTAATCTGTTTTTTGCTTTGTTCCGACACAGATACAAACCTTCGCTATTTACAGGGTATACTTTCGGCGCAGCTGAAAGACGAGCCATGATAATTTTAGTAAGGGATAACTACCCCATCCGCTAGTTAGCGGGTGGGGGTTGGGGTAGACTGGCTACCCCACTCACTCACACCTCTCGGCTGAGTAACCACTTTACTTTATGGCTCGGTAGAGGACGGACATGCTGCCCTCCTCTCCCACAAAGACTTGCCTTGATGTTTTTTTGTTTATTTTTTGTTTTTATTTTTTGGTATATTGTGTGATTTCATTTATCTTACATATATATGAGTATATATATGTATAAATGGAAATATACAGTGGAACCTCTACATACGATTGTCCTAACATACGAATTTTCCAACATACGAAGTAAAATTCGACCAAATTTCTGTCTCAACATACGGTGTTGCTCAAACGTACGAAGTAAACAATATGCTTACCCGTGGAATTTTCTCAAAAGCGTCCACCGTAGTTTGTTGTTGACGCCGCTAGACGGCAGCACATCGGAGGGACGCCAATCAAGCGTCACCGTGATCAGTCCTCTCATCGCGTGCGCATCGTGTGGTTGTCCTCTTCGCTTAGATTTAACAGTTTTTTATCTTGCTTTTTCACGTGTTGTTTTCGGTGTTCCGTAATCATGGGTCCTAAAAAGCTTAGTTTCGGTTCAGGAAGTAGTAGCAGTGGTGAGAAATAGAGGAAGTCTATGCTTTCATTAGAATTAAAGCAGGAAATAATAGAAAAGCATGAGCAAGGTGTACGTGTTAGCGATCTGGCTAAACAATATGGCCGGAATATGTCTACGATCTCGACGATCATAAAACAGAAGTCAGACATTAAAGCAATGAAACCTTCAAAGGGGATCACGATTATTTCTAAACGTCGTAGCCCTACTCTGGAAGAGATGGAATGCCTTTTGTTGATCTGGATAAAGGACAAGGAGATTGTTGGCGATATGATCACGGAAACGATAATTTGTGAGAAGGCCAGCGCTATCTACAGTGACTTGAAGGCGGCGTGCTCTCAGGGTGACGCGGGGGAGAGTTCAGCCGATCCTACGACGGAGGAATTCAAGGCGTCTCGAGGTTGGTTCGAGAAATTTAGGAAACGGACCGGGATTCCTTCAGTTGTTCGTCATGGAGAAGCTTCGAGTTCGGACACCAAGGCTGCTACAGACTTTTTTAAAAAGTTCGAAAGCATCGTGGCGGAGGAAGGTTACATAGAGCAGCAGGTGTTCAACTGTGATGAAACCAATCTGTTTTGGAAAAAGATGCCTAGTCGAACGTACATTACTGCCGAAGAGAAGAAAATGCCTGAACATAAGTCAATGAAGGATCGGTTGACTCTTGTGCTTTGTGTCAACGCCAGCGGGGACTGCAAAATAAAGCCGTTATTGATTTACCATTCCGAAAACCCTAGGGCATTTAAAGCACATAGAATTAATAAAGACCTGCTACATGTTCTATGGCGTTCTAATTCTAAGGCTTGGGTTACTAGGCATATCTTTGTGGAATGGGTAAACATAGTTTTCGTCCCTGCTGTCAAGAAGTATCTTCAGGAGAGGAATTTGCCTTTTAAGTGTTTGCTTTGTTTGGACAATGCACCCGCTCACCCCCCCCCCCCCCCCCCCCCCCGGACTCGAAGATGATGATATCGACGAATACAAATTCATCAAGGTGTTGTATCTTCCACCGAATACCACCCCTATTCTCCAGCCCATGGACCAGCAAGTCATCTCTAATTTCAAAAAGCTCTACACCAAGCACTTATTTAAGCAGTGCTTTAATGTCACGCAAAGCACCAACTTAACTTTGCGTGAATTTTGGAGGAGCCACTTTAATATTGTGCACTGCTTAAAGATCATTGATCAGGCTTGGGAGGGAGTAACTCGTCAGACCCTGCATTCCGCTTGGAAGAAGCTTTGGCCTGATGCTGTTGCTCCCAGAGATTTCGAAGGTTTTGGCCCCGAGAATGAACCTGTGCTTGCCGCCGAGGAAGACGTCGAAGAGATTGTATCCCTTGGCAAGTCCATGGGTCTGGAGGTGGATGAAGATGACATCACCAAACTCGTCGATGAGCATCACAAAGAGCTCACCACCAAGGAACTCAAGGATCTGCAAGCCATGAAGCATGATGAGTTCCAAGGGCAGTTGAGTGAGTCGGAGGAGATCGAGGAGGTAGGCGAAATCTTAGGTACGGCGGAAATAAAACAGATGTTGGCATATCATCAACACGTTGTTGATTTCATCGACAAGCATCACCCACAGAAACTTCAGGTTTGCCGTGTTATTGCGCAGTTCGATGATGTTTGCTTAACGCATTTTAGAAAAATCCTCAAAAGCCGTACAAAGCAACTTTCACTTGATAGTTTCTTTAAAAAATCTTTAAAACAGTCTAGTGATCATGATGAAAAGAAAGAAAGTGAAGCAAAGAAAAGGAAGACCGAATCGAGTGAAAGTGATAAAAATTAAAAATAAGAAAAGAAAAAATGTAAAAAAAAATATAAAATTATAAAAATGAAAAAAAAAAGCTAAGTTAAGTTAAAGTTCACGTAGTAGTGTAAGTTAGTGTAAGTTATCGTACACGTTATCGTACAAAGTCACCGTCCCTACCTCCTCGTTGATCTTCCATCTCCTGCGTAGAAGTCCCTACACCTGCGCTGGCCTGTCGCTAAGGTAAAGTGTTACATTACAATCCGTTTTTTACTTATTATTTCATTATTATTATTTTTTTTTTGGTTTGTAATATGTATTTATTATACAGGTATTGTATTAATGTATTGTGTAATTATGTGTAGCCATTTATTAAGGATTTTTTATGGGTTTTTAGGCTGAGGAACGAATTAAATAAATTACCATGTATTCTTAAGGGAATATTTGCTCCAACATACGATCGTTTTAACATACGAAGCAGTTTCTGGAACGAATTAAGATCATATGTAGAGGTATCACTGTACGTTATTAGATACGTGTAACTTTAATTGCTGTTGACAACGTATCCAACTGCCTCCGCCGTAAGGGAGTTGTCATTGCCGCCCTACCCTGCGACTGATGGTCGGCAGGTTCTCAACACTACCGTGTGTTTGTTTCATTACAGAATTAAAGTGTTTAACAGTTCAGCTCCCTTTCGAGGAATTATCTTACAAGGAAGGTGACTTATTCCCCGAAGTGTAATTTCTCGTAGAACACAAGTCCGAGTGCTACGGCCGCCCTGTTCGTTATCCTGCGCTCCATGTGGTAGCTCGTGAGCTGCCCTCATTACGAGGTAGCATTCGCTGTCAACCTCCAACTTGATGTTCCTCCTTTCGAGGGGAACTTCTCTCTCTCTCTCTCTCTCTCTCTCTCTCTCTCTCTCTCTCTCTCTCTCTCTCTCTCTCTCTCTCTCTCTCATGAGAGCCTTATCTTACCTTATTGCCTTATTCTATGTTTGGGTTCCCCCAGGTCCCTTAGTGTGAGGCACCTCGTATATCCACCAGAAAGTTGCTAATCCATCTTCTGGTGTATTTTGCATCTTCCAGTCTTGGATGGTCTGGGATGCATCTTAGGTATTTATCGAGCTTATTCTTAAACACATTTACGCTAACTCCTGATATGTTTTTTAGATGAGCTGGCAGCATATTAAATAGTCGCTGCATTACCGATGCTGGTGCGTAGTGGATTAATGTCCTGTGCGCCTTCCTTAGTTTTCCTGATATATTTTTTGGCACTATTAATCTACCTCGGCTTGCTCTTTCTGTTATTTTTAGCTCCATGATGTTTTCAGTAATTCCTTCTATTTGCTTTCATGCTTGCATTATCATGTAGCGTTCTCTTCTCCTGTCTAGACTGTATAGTTTTAAAAATTGCAGTCTTTCCCATAGCGCTGGGAGAAAGCTTTACTTAGGCTATGTCCTCTTGCGGGAGGATTTCTCTCGTTCGCGAGAGAGATTTTTACGCCTACGCTTTTTTCCCATAGAGGTGGGAGAAAGCTTGACTTAGGCGATGTCCTCCATCGGGAGAACTTCTCTCTCGTTCGCGAGAGAGAGTTTCTTACGCCAACACTTTTTTCCCATAGAGCTGGGAGAAAGCTTGTTTTAGGCGATGTCCTTCTTCGGGAGGACTTCACTCTCGTTCGCGAGAGAGATTATTAAGCCTACGCCTTTTTCCCATAGAGCTGGGAGAAATCTTGTCTTTGGCGATGTCCTCCTTCGGGAGGACTTCTCCCTCGTTCGCGAGAGATATTTTATGCCTACGCTTTATTCCCATAGAGCTGGGAGAAAGCTTGTCTTAGGCGATCTCCATCGGGAGAATTTCCCTCTCGTTCGCGAGAAATAACTTGTAGGAGCTTGCTGATCCACCAGGGGCGGTGGTAGAGCTTTCTCCGAAGCAGGTTATCCCTTCGGGGGAACGAGTCTCTCGTCCTCGAGAGAAGACCGCCTCTGTGCATCGGCGGTCCCCCGTTACGCTTATGGTTCTCCTTCAGGGGCGGAGTGAGAGCCTTCTCTTAAGGGACATTTTCCTTCGGGAGAACAAACCTCTTATGGGGAGGTGTTATCTTGAACCTGCTGGTTCTCCTTGATCCTTCGGGGTCTCGTTCGATCACCCTTTGGGCTGGCGTGATCGTTGAGCCTTCGGGCTCTCGTCATGTTGATCCTACTGGTTCTCATGACAGTAGGAGTCCTTCGGGACTCCGCTCGAAACCTTCGGGTTTCAATTACGCTGAACCTTCGGGCTCTCGTAACGATGGTAACGTTGAGCCTTCCGGAACTTGTGCCATCAATCACGCTGACCTTTCGGGGTCTCGTGACAGAGGAACCTCGGTTCCTCGTTACGCTGATCCTTCGGGGTCTCGTAACATTTGTTATGCAGAACCCTTGGGCTCTCGTAACTTTAGTCACTCTGACACTTCGGTGGTTTGTGACAGGGAAACTTTGGTTTCTCGTTGCGCTGACCCTTCGGGGTCTCGTAACATTAGTTACGCTGAACCCTAGGGCTCTCGTAACTTTAGTCACTGACACTTCGATGTTTTGTGTGAGGGAAACTTCGGTTTCTCGTTACGCTGACCCTTCGGGGTCTTGTAACATTAGTTATGTTGAACCCTTGGGCTCACGTAACTTTAGTCACTGACACTTCGGTGTTTTGTGACAGGGAAACTTCGGTCTCCCGTTACGCTGACCCTTCGGGGTCTCGTAACATTAGTTATGCAGAACCCTTGGGCTCTCGTAACTTTAGTCACTCCAACACTTTGGTGTTTAGTGACAGGGAAACTTCAGTTTTAAATATTAAACTTAGCCGGTGAATATATATATAGCTTACGTCTCCGACGGTCGACAGATTCCAAAAACTCGCGAGCGATCGCCATGAAGGCTGCCGGGTGTGCCCACCAGCGCCGACTATCGGCCAGATACCGCATATACTTCTCAACCAAACCAGTTCTTCTCTGTCGGTGGTAGTGACAGCATTGGTTCCACTTGCGCTTAACCTCAAGTTTCTACTGATTGGTGAAGTACTTGTTCATGGTTTTATGGCTTTCGTCGTGTTGGATTATTCTCAAGCAATACGATCTTCAAAAGAAATGCTTTTGAAAGGAGAGGAAATTTTTTTACCCTTGCTTTTTTAATCTCGCTCTGGATTTTCCATAGAGAAAAGATGGCCGATCCTTTCCTCAGTGTACGGAAGTGTGTTTAAGGCTTTTAGTAATTATTTTATCACTTTATAAATTATTGTTGATATTTATAGATTTACCTCTATATATTTTATATCTCACCCGCCTTTATTAGGCCTCTTCGATTCGCTTTCCATTTATAAGCGACCTTTGCCTATTCTTTGTAGGCGGTCCTGACTTGGAAAACGAAGTTAAACAACGTTGAGCCCATTCAACTTTTATATTTGTTTAGAGTGATGAGATGAATATTTTTAGAAAATAT
This sequence comes from Palaemon carinicauda, assembly GCF_036898095.1. NCBI lineage: Eukaryota > Metazoa > Arthropoda > Malacostraca > Decapoda > Palaemonidae > Palaemon > Palaemon carinicauda. Next base: position 83,374,292 of record NC_090754.1, read on the forward strand.
TTTAAGAAATTTATTCTTTGAATAGTCTTCGTGCTGTTTTCAAAGATGAACTAACGTTTGGTTTGTTTATGCTACGCAGTTTGCGCTCTATCGTTACGATAGAGAAAGAGAGAATCACGGTTTCACTTTGCAGAAAGAGTAAATCGATTTTGACGTTTTGTTCATTCTTCTTACAAACTGAAGTTTTTTAGATACTAATTTGAAGGAACATGTTAATTTTCAATTTATTAGTCCTTTTAGTTTTTTCCTTTAGTCAAATACCCTTTTATTGATGAAGAGTGAGTGAGCCATTCTCTTGTGTGTGACGAGAGAGAGAGAGAGAGAGAGAGAGAGAGAGAGAGAGAGAGAGAGAGAGAGAGAGAGAGAGAGAGAGAGAGAGAGAGAGAGAACGATCCGATCTTTATTCCCGTCCCAAGTCTCTGTACAAGGAGTTTGGGAGTGATTAACGTTGTTCTCGATTCAGATATTTACTCTCGTCCCAAGTCTCTGTACGGGGAGAGAGGATGAAACGTTCTAGTTTTTATTCTCATCCCAAGGCACTGTACGGTGAGAGATTGAAAACGTAGTCCTTAGTGAACTAGTTTTAGTCTCCTCCCCAGTCACTGATCTTTTTAACTTTATATATTTCCGTTTTATTCTATATATATGTATATGTTTATTAATTTTTGCATGTGTGTTTCATTTTGTACTAATGTGCTTACATTATACAACATATTTCGCAATTCTAACCTTTTGATTTAAGGGAGAATTGCGTGCTTCAGGTAGAAATCAGCTTAATTCATGTCTAATGTGAAATTATTAAAAAATGCGATATCAGTGAAGAAAGTGCGAAAAACATGTTCAGTGTTGCTGAGGGTTCGTTTGTTCGTGTTTGTCACTTGCCTAGTCCGAGACCTCTTTCAGGCTCCCCTGCACCAGGGAGAAGGAATGTCGTAGGACCTAAGGGAGTGAGAGGTGTAAACCAACGAATAGACGTTCCCTCAAAGGTATCAGAAGTTGCTCTTCAAGCACGTCCTTGCCATAAGACAGGAGAGACGAAATTCTCCTCGTCTTCCGATGATTCGTCTCTTTAAAAACCTGGGCGTAAGGTTTCGAGACGGTTGAAACTTTAATTAGTTCCTTCAGAACAAGTTCAACGTCCTAGCTGTAGTCATCATGAGAGTCCCGTTCATAGTGATGACGTTCATGTACAGACGTTTCCGACGTCACGGTCTATTCAGAGTGCGCTGCGTGATATTGAGCTGCAGTCACCACAGAATCGACGTGACATTGAGCGGTAGACACCGTAGACACGACGTGACGTCGAGCGTCAGTCACCGTAGTCACGATATAGCATCGAACAGCAGTCACCGCTGTTGTTACGTGTTTGAACGTCAGCCACCGCAGTCACAGGTTGATCCGAAGTTAAGTGTTTTGCAAGGTATGCTGTTAAAGCTTTCTTCTTTAATAGAAGCTTACGATCCTGTTCCTGTGCGAAAGGATCCTTTGCTTTTTGTACGTCACGGTTCTGGGATACGTGATTCAGGTCTTCAACCTTCTAAACGAGCGTTATCCCTAGTGTTAGCTTTGCTGTTAAACGAGATGCAGAGCATAAATCTCGATGTAACTTTGATCGACAGTCAGTTAAGTCGAGTCATAACTTTGATCAGCAGTCACTGCAGTTCCTCCGAGACTTTGAACGTCAGCCACCGCAGTCACAGCGTGACGTTGAGCTGCAGACACCGCAGACACGACGTGACGTTGAGTGGTAGACACCGTAGACACGACGTGACGTCGAGGGTCAGTCACCGTAGTCACGATATAGCATCGAACAGCAGTCACCGCTGTTACTACGTGACGTTTGAACGTCAGTCACTTCTGTCACGACGTGTTGAAGAATAACATTCTCTGCAGTCACAACGTGACATCGACCCTCCAACTTTAACTTCTGTTCATATACAAGTTGATGTAGCCTGTCAGGCTTTTCCTTCACGTCATTCTGAATATAAATCTCCTTCTCGCAAGACTAGATTTATCAGATGATGTGCCTTCTGAAGAAGTTGATGACCCCCTTTCAACTAATGTACCTCTGGGGATTCATTCAGAAGAGGAGTAACCTAGGGTTGTCCAACAATCCCTTGTTTTTTTAAATAATGAATTTCTTTAGGGAAATTTTGTCCTACTCGTTTTGTAACGGTTGCTCAGCCGTCTGAGTTTACTCTTGGCATGACTTTCTTCGACTCCTACATTTACGAAGTCAGTTCTCTCTTGTTCTTCCAAGAGAGCCATGCTCTTACTGGGAGACTGGTTGGAATCCAGGAGAAGTTTAGGAAAGTCTGTTTTTGCTTTTTCTCCTTCTTAATTAGCTTCTCGCTCGGGCGTCTGGTGTGACACAGGAGAAGTTCTCGGCTTGGGAGTACCTGCCTCTGCCCAGGGAGACTTCTTAAGCCTAGTGGACTCTCCTCGTCGTCTAGCCATGAGACGCTCCAAGATTTTATGGTCTGCTTCAGAGCTAGACCATCTCCTGATCAGGAGTTTTTTTCGAGCGTTTGAAGTATTTATTTTTTTGGATTGGTCCCTGGGAGCCTTAAGAAAGAAGGTCTCTCCAGCTGACAATGTATTGCCATACAATTATGTCATGCATGAACAAGGCTATGAGGGATGGCTCCAAGGATCTGGCAGCCACGTTCACTGGAGGAACAAGGCTATAAGGGATGACTCCAATGAACTGGCAGCCACGTTCACTGCAGGAGTACTTAAGATGTAAGTGCGCTCAATGTGTTTATTGTCAAGACAAAGTTCACGATGAAGACTACCAAATCTGTCTTGGCAGCAGTAAGGGAAGGCGACTGGATGGTCTCTCTCGACCTTCAGGATGCATACTTCCACATCCCGATTCATCCAGACTTTCAACAATATCTGAGGTTTGTGGACGGGAAAGTAGTGTACCAATTTCGAGCACTGTGCTTCGGCCTCAGTCCTGCTCCTCTTGTTTTTACAAGGCTCTTGCAAAATGTAGCAAGCTTTCTACATTTTTTCAGGGATCAGAGCCTCCCTTAATTTTGACGACTGGCTAATCAGGGCGTCGTCATTAAATCGCTGTCTGGAGAACCTCAAATGGACATTAGACCTAACCAAGGAGCTAGGTCTCATAGTGAACGTAGAGAAGTCGTAACTTACAGTACTCCATCCCAGACTATTCTTTATTTGGGGATGGAGATACAGTGTCGAATTTTTCGGGCCTTTTCGTCTTCCACAAGAATGGAACAAGCTCTGTTAAAAGTCCGTCACTTGCAAGAGAAAAACAGTTGCTCTGTAAGAGTTGGAACGAGCCTCGTAGTAACTCTTTCATCGCTGGAGCAGCTCTCTGAGGAGACTCAACCTTTGCCCTCTCCAATTTCACCTAAACCATTGGAACAAGGAGAAGGGCTTAGAGAGTATCTCTATCCCAATCTCCAACTCAGTCTAGACATGTCTGACTTGGTGGGACAGCAACATCAGACTTCGAGAAGGTCTTTCTCTTGCGATCAAGAACCCAAACCATGTGTTGTATTCAGATGCATCGGATTTGGGTTAGGGAGCGCCACTGGACAGTCTGGAATGCTTGGGTCTTTGGTCCATGGGTCAGAAGGAACTCCATTTAAGGCAAGTAACATCTCTCTTTTGACGAGATTTGTGCAAGGAGAAATGAATGTCTTAGCGGACTGCCTCAGCAGAAGAGGACAAGTCATCTCCATGGAGTGGACGTTGCACAAGACTGTGTGCGAGAAGCTATGGATGACATGGGGTCAACCCACCATAGATCTTTTTGCGACTTCACTGACAAAGAGGCTCTCGACTTACTGCTCTCTAATTCCAGATCCAGAGGCAGCCCACATAGACACTTTCCTGCTGGACTGGTCTCGCCTAGACATCTTTGCCTTCCCACCATTCTAGATCCTAGACAAGGTTCTTCAGAAGTTCGCCTCTCACGATGGGACCAGGTTGACGTTGGTTGCTCCCCTCTGGCCGCGATTGAGTGGTTCACAGAGGTACTTCTATGGCTAGTAGACATTCCAAGAAGTCTACCGTTGTGGATGGATCTCCTGCGTCAGCCTCACGTAAAGAGATTTCATCAAAGCCTCCCCGCGCTTCGTCTACCTGCCTTCAGACTATCGAAAAACACTCTGGAGCTCGAGGGTTTTCGAAGGAGGCAGCGAGAGCGATCGCAAGGGCTAGAAGATCCTCTACCATCAGGATTTATCTATCTAAATGGGAGGTATTTAGAGACTGGTGCAAGTCCTCCTGTATTTCCTTTTCCAGTACTTCTGTAGCGCAGATTGGAGATTTTCTGCTTTATCTGAGAAATGGTCGCTCACTTTCTGCATCTACCATTAAAGGATACAGAAGCATGTTAGCTTCTGTTTTCAGGCATAGAAATTTGGATCTATCTAATAACAAAGATCTGCAAGATCTTCTTAAGTCTTTCGAGACTTCCAAGGAGCGTCATATTTCTACTCCTGCTTGGAACTTGGACGTGGTCCTGCAGTTCCTTATGTCAGACAGGTTTGAACTGTTAAGTTCGGCCTCCCTGAAGGATCTTACCCTCAAGACACTTTTCTTGGTGAGCTTGGCTTCTGCGAAAAGGGTTAGTGAGATACATGCTTTTAGCAAGAATATCGGCTTCTCCGCTAATAAAGCAGTATGCTCTCTTCAGCTTGGTTTTTTGGCCAAAAATGAACTTCCGTCTCGTCCATGGCCTAAATTGTTTGAACTTCCCAGTCTATCTGAGATTGTTGGGAATGAAGTTGAAAGAGTGCTGAGCCCCGTTAGAGCTCTTAGTTTTATTTATCTAGAACTAAACTGCTGTGAGGTTTTTTTTCAGAGGCCTTATGGTGCTCCGTTAAAAGCCCTCTTTGCCTATGTCGAAGAATGCGTTGTCTTATTTTATTAGACTATTGATTAGAGAGGCACACTCATTTAAGTGAGAAGGATCGCATTTTGCTTGAAGTTAAGGCTCATGAAGTTAGAGCGGTAGCAACTTCAGTAGCATTTAAACAAAATAGATCCCTTAGAAGTATTATGGACGCGACCTTTTGGAGAAGTAAGTAGGTGTTCGCTTCATATTACTTGAAAGATGTCCAGACTCTTTATGAGGACTGCTACACGTTGGGACCATTCGTAGCAGCGAGTGCAGTAGTGGGTGAAGGTTCTACCACTACATTCCCTTAATCCCAACATCCTTTTAATCTTCTTGAAATTTTTAATCTTGTTTTGGGTTGTACGGGAGACTAAGAAGTCTTTCGCAATCTTTTGATTTGGCGGGTGGTCAAAATATTGTTTCTTGAGAGCGCCCAGATTAAGGGTATTGAAGAGGTCCTGTTGTAGGTGTGTTCACCCTGATTATAACAGCTCCTAGAAGTCTTTCAGCATCCTGAGAGGATCGCTGGGCTTCATAAGGATAGCGAACTAATGAGTCAGAGTATTCATCAGAGTCAGCTTCCTTATCAGGTACCTGTACTTAAGTTTGTTTTTTGAATATTTGTCAAAAACTCTTGAGCATATACGCCTTTATTGTTTTAATACTGGTCTCTACCCACCACCATGGGTGTGAATCAGCTATATATATATTCACCGGCTAAGTTTAATATTTAAAAATGATATTTTCAATTTAAAATAAATTTTTGAATATACCTACCAAGTGAATATATATAATTAAAGGCCCTCCCTTCCTCCCCGATTGAGACCCTACGGACTGAGAAGAACTGGTTTGTTTGAGAAGTATAGGCAGTATCTGGCCGATAGTCGGCGCTGGTGGGCACACCCGACAGCCTTCATGGCGATCGCTCGCAAGTTTTTGGAATCTGTCGACCGTCGGAGACGTAAGCTATATATATATTCACCAGGTAAGTATATTCAAAAATTTATTTTAAATTGAAAATATCATTTTCTCATTTGCGCTGACCCTTCAGGGTCTCACAACGCAGTTCACGCTGAACATTTGGGTTCTCGTGACCATAGCCATACTTACATGACAGAGTTTGCGGGCTCTCGTTGTGTTGACCGTTCGCGCTCACACAACACAGGCTATCGTGAACCTTCGAGTGAACGTAGTCGTGAGTACTCTCTTCACACTGAGAGCTCTTGCACGCAAATTGGAGCGCACGACGGGTTTAGCGTGCATGACCAAATTGGCGCGCACAACTAAATTGGCGCGCACTGTAGTGGTTTGCGGACTGTGGCGAGAGGTAGCACCCGAACTGCCTATTGTCCGAATGCCGACCACAACCCGACGTTCACTACACAACAAATGTACAACGGTGGAATACCCAAAAAAAAAACCTAAGTAACAGGTCAAGAGAACGGAGCTCTGGGCACCACCCCTTGATTTATACTGGGCAAGGGGACCCAGCTAGAATCTTGCTTTTTATCATACCTTTCATTGGGCTAGCTGGCTTATAAATAAAGGTATAAGAACATTAGGGGAAAGGGGATATTATAATTAATTAAGGAACACACTGTGGGAGGAAAGAATTATGATAAATTACTGTACTTAAGAAATCTTAAAAAACAGTGGCTGGGGAAAAGAAACCGTGGTGAGAGGTTCTGAAATGAAATGCTGTATACATAAAACAGGCAAAAAAAAATATTTATTTGAAAATTAAACTATTAAGAATACATTAATATATCAGTTAAGATAGTCAAAGGCAAAATTAACATCCCTTTTGCATATTGTACTAGCAAAAGAAAAAAATACTAAGCTGCATGCAAGATATATCACCACACAGTTACAAAACGGAACTTCAAAATCCTTACAAAACTATGACTGCAGAACCTGAGGATTTGAAAGACTGAGAAATATTAGGATTCTCAACATAGCCTCTAAATACAAAAAAAAAAAAGCATTTCTTCAGAACTAAGCTTAAAGGAGAACCCCCATCAATACTATAGTTTTATAACATCGGCAATGACCAGTAATAAACTTGAACACTTACTATCTAATGAGCCATCTATAAAGAACATATAACGGTGAAAAATACAGTACCACAATTTTCCCTAAATCAATACTGTTCTGATCAATCTCCCGTCCACCATTGGGATGCAAAGTCACTTAAACAGTCCTAATTTATGATCAGTACAGCCGCATACTATGTCTTACAGGTCTCTGTGGGCCCACTATAACAATACTCGAACACCGTCATTCCCCACCTAATATGAATTCACTCCTTGGGCCTCTGACCAGATATGCCATTTCAATAGCTCCTGTTAACTATTAATGTTGATACACTCTCAAATAGCAACACAGTAGCTTACTTCTAGTTCCAGGAAAGTTATATGAATATAGAACAGCATCACAGACTAGTACAAACTGGTAACAGGAAATATTCTACATTCATAATTGTTATGCGATACACTGGATTCCAGGGACGGATGTACTGTACTCACTCTTTTCTGTATACTTACAGTAGTGAGCTAGATAATCTTCCCTTACACTCCCTACTGAGTGTAGGGGGCTGCTGTCAATACCTTGATTATATAGCTGTCAATACCTGGAGAGGAATAATAACAGATTAAGACATTTTTTTCAATGAGAGGCTTGAGGGATACATTAACATCAAATATGTTTCATACACACAAACCATTAAAGTTTTCTTAGACACAAACCCTTATATATTGCAGCACGTCCAGTATGGCGTGCATGACCAAATTGGCGCGCACGACCGGTTTCGTGTGCAGGACCAAATTGGTGCGCACGACCAAATTGGCGCGCACATCCAATTTAGCGCTTAGGACCAAATTGGCGCTCACGACCGATGTGGCATGCACGACCATATTGGCGGGCGCGCACGATCGGATTGGTAGGTATGACCATAATGGCGCGCACACAGGACCAACTTGGCGTGCACGCAATCAGTTGAATTGCGTGAACAACTCTTATGACAGAGTTTTTCGGACTCGTTGCACGAAGAGTTCACGAGTGCACGAGAGTTTTCGAACTCTCGTCCCGTGAATTGTTCGCGTGCCCATCATCATCAAGAGTTTTACTCTGATGACAGAGGGATGCCTGCTGCTTAAGGGTTTACGAATCTCTACAGGTAACTATGACACAGTTCCTTTGGGTCCTGGTCTTGTAACACGATTCCTGAAAATTCCATCAGGAATCAGCGACAGAGTTCCTGCTGGTTTTTGGCACAGCATCCCTTAAAGTCGTGAGAAAGGAATTCACAAATAGATTCTGAACCCCTAGGTTCTCTATCTGAATCTCTCGGTCTCCGCGATCCAGAGTTTTTCTGAAAACTGTATGGTCAACCTCCCCCCTCCCCCCTAACGGATGGGTCTTCCAAAGGTGTGACTTGATACGTCACTCTACACTCCCAGCTGATTACTATATCAGCTAGTCTGGTTTCGCCAGCACCGATTCTTTCGTTTTTGAACGAACCACCGTCATCTTCCCACTTCGAGTGGTTTGGTTAGCAGACGGAAATGAGCGGGGAATGAAAATTCTTTACATTCCAGTTCATTTCCCCTGGCAGGCCTTGCCTGATTTAGATGGTAGTTTTCTCACTAGCGAGAAAGCGTTCAATGGCAACCCCTTTGGGTAAGCGGTCGAAGACAATTATGTCTGGCCTTCTTGAAGCAAAACCCCACTTACGAGACTTAAAACTTCATGAAGGTCGTAAGCCTTCCCGGAGCATGCACTCTAGCCAAAACAAAACCGCGAGGTTATTGTCTTTAACTCGGTTCTACTGTTTGATGGAGGCACCCTCCCCCGTCATTGTAGCCTGGGTATAACGACTTGCCTTTTTACACGATAGGCTTCCGAGACTTTTTATTCTGTCCTTACAGGGTTATTGTTTCGAACAATTAGTCCTGAAGAAACATTGTTAGCTGACGTTAAAGAACGATAGCAACAGCGTGGGCATCTTTTCATTTCGTTACGAACGTTTCAAACCCCGCCCACAGGTAAGCAGACATTCATTTCTGTGTAATGAACACTGGCTAGCCCTCACATAAAGAGGAGGGGTAAACCAAAGGGGAAATGATCGCTTCTATAACTGTGTATTTTGTTTGAGAACATGTTTGTTCTTATTCAAGAAAATATTACAGTTAGTCAACAATCAAAATTCTTTCGGCAATAATGTTGTGATTCGTCGCACATACATTATTTGCGCAACCCGATTCGTTGCAAACGTTTCCGGGAGGCAGAGAATACGCATGCACTAGCGCAAATGGACAAGTACATATATGCGTGCAAGTGATCTTTCTGCCAATAAGGGCTACAGTGAACCCTCGCTACTTCGCGGTTCGACCATCGCGGATTCACCACTTCGCGGATTTTTTTCATAACGCATGTATATACAAAATTGCGGATTTTCCGGAAATTTCGAAAATACCGCGGTGTGAACGATGGTGCGAGATTGGAGAAAGTAAGGAAAATTGAATCATGATTGATTTTCAATATAAATGAAACTTTGAGGAGCAACAAAGATATCATTTGTTAGAGCAGTGGTTCTTAAACTTTTTTGCCTTGCGCCCCCCTTCTGCATTAAGCATAGATCCCATGCCCCCCCCTCCCCACCCTTGAAATTTTTGCCAAACCAGAAAGTACCGTATGTATATATGCATTGTTTTTATAAACAAAGTGTTGCGTTTTGTATGCTAATGTACATCATTGGTTATGTTAGTATATGAATGAATGATAGATTTTTATTTCATTGCTGCTAATTTTTTATAGGAATGCACTGTACTATATTTCAATAAAATAAACATTGTTCATAGAAAATGGATAAAATGAATATATGATGAAACAAAATTTTATCTTTATCTTTTTTCAAACTGTTTTAGCATCATACAGATTACAGTCATTACATTGATAGAAAATACTAGAAAAATACTAATTACTGCAAAATTGAACATAAGTTTTATTCTTAATACAATAATTCATGGATCATGACCACATCGAAAAATATTACACATCCTCCTTAGTGATTAATTTATCTATATTTATGTAGTATTGTAAAACAAAAGACATCACAATTACTACATTTTCATTTTCATTGTCACAATTTTAACTAGCCAGTGGCCTTTTGGACTTAGTGCTACTCATCAGTGGAATGGGTAATACTGGCTCTTTTGAGCAACTAGTCGGGGAATATTTGGTGGTGTTTGGCTCAATGAACATCGGAGATCACTTGTCACATCAAGCTTATTTCTTTTCTTCGTTTTGATTCCAAACAAATTTACGAAGTTATTCACTTACATGCAAAATAAATTAATATTTAATTGAACATTCAGACCAAAAAAATCCTAATCGAGAAATAACTAAAATTTAATAAAAACATTTATACTGTTGCTATATATAACATACAAAACAAGTTGAATATGTAGTCTTCCATGTGGACAATGATTTCTTCTTAACATCTTCACGTTTATAAGGATTCCAAATGCATATATAATTATATATATCGTAGTTATTCATTTGCATATATATATATATATATATATATATATATATATATATATATATATATATATATATATATATATATATATATATATATATATATATATATATATATATATATATATATATATATATATATTGTGTGTATGTTGTGTTAACTCCCCTTTTCACAGCTCAAATAAATGAACACCCTAGTTATAGGTATATCAAATGAAAGTAATATATTATGCAGGTGAAATAATGATAACGTACAATACATTTGCATAAGCTGGTAAGTCATACCATGATATGAAATTTTTTTCTGCTCTTTCACGTGTCACATACACATTTAGATTTTTGATACTACACATAACTTATCTAAAATAGTAAAACAGCTACAAAGGAATGAATGAACATACAGTAAACACACACACACGCCCAAAAAAAAAGAAAAAATACCTCTAAATCAAAATTACACTAAATACATTAAAAGTAATGTAGTAATTACCAGTACTTGATAATAGTTGAAATATAATATGCAGGACTTGAAAGTCCTCACTACTTCGTTTGACAGACTAACCCAGACTACTGCAACCCTTTGTTATTATAAGAGCGGGTGAGATGAACAATAAGGTGGTACAAGACGCATTCAGTTCCTCATGAAACGTTTCTCTGACCGCTCTCATCTAAGGGTTAGCCTCACTTGTCACTTTGGTAACTTTTAGCATTTATTAAATGAGTTTTTGGCATGTTTTAAGATGATAATTAAAAAAACATATGGAAGCAGTGATAATGTTTTTGACTATTTTGCAATTAATAATACAAAAAAAAAAAAAAAAAAATGGCACCATCTAGCAGCCCTGCTTGCGCCCCCCTTGGAAGCTCCTGGCGCCCCCTAGGGGGGCGCGCCCCCCAGTTTAAGAATCGCTGTGTTAGGCCCCGTCCACACGAGCGATCTTTGCTCGGTAAACTTTGCCTCTTTGCGAGCTAAGCCCGTCGAACGCATTTAAGCTCTTGTCCAAACGACGGTGGTTGGGTAGTGAAAGACTGGCAGTGAGTGACTGACACAGGATCAAGTTGTGTGGGGCAGCATGGATCGCAGGACACTCAAAAAGAAAATCGCGCTGTCTATTGTTATAGCAATGTGTGCAAAGATAAAAGCAACAAAGCAGAAAAGGATGTGGTGTAAAGAGTGGTTACGAAGAAGAGAAGACATTGGAAGTCACATGACAATATTGCGGGAACTGAAACATGGTCATGAGGCAGATTTCATCAACTATATGAGAATGGACCCTAACACTTTTTATAAAATCTTATCGAAAGTGGAACCATATATAATGAAAGAAGATACCAACATGAGGCAAAGTATTTCAGCTGAAGCTCGACTGCATGCAACATTACTCTTTCTGTCAACAGGATGCAGCTACAGATCACTACAATACAGCACAAGGATTTCCAAGCAGAGTTTGAGTGCAATCATTCCAGAAACCTGCAAACAAATCTATGAAGTCCTGAGGGAAGACTACCTTAAGGTGAGACTTACCCATACGTTAAACATCAAATTCACACCAGTCGTATATCTGATAACACTGCCGGATCTAGAAATCTCTCGTAGAGGTTGGGGTGTACTTATGATTATCATTTATATATGTAACGTGCACACATACAGTACACATATAACAATAATTATAATTATCATGAAAAAACGTAAACAAAATAGTAAGCAGCACAGATATTTTAAGGAAATGAGTTCAATAAATAATATAAAACTGAGAAAGATAATTTATTATTAAGATATATGTAATAATACACTAAACTGCATAAGTTGCAATTTAGAGCTTTTATTTAATTTCTTTGTTTATAAGATTTACCTTAATTAGGAGTATTGATAATTTATAAGCAGTGCATATATATATATATATATATATATATATATATATATATATATATATATATATATATATATATATATATATATATATATATATATATATATATATAGAGAGAGAGAGAGAGAGAGAGAGATAGATATAGATATAGATATAGAGATAGATATATATATATATATATGCAAAAGCAGATGTATATATTCGAAAGTGACGGCATGTCATTAGTGTGACAGCTTTATCCCTTTATAGATATATATATAGATATATATATATATATATATATATATATATATATATATATATATATATATATATATATATATATATATATATATATATATATATATATGCAAAAGCAGATGTATATATTCGAAAGTGACGGCATGTCATTAGTGTGACAGCTTTATCCCTTTATTGGAAGACGAATTTCCGTCAGGGAAAACCCTTGCCAGGCAAAGCCTTGATACTTCGCTAAACATCAGGGAAGCCCTGTGCGAAGCTTTGCTCGCGGTTTCTCCGTTTCTGACGTCACACCGAGCAAAGCTTACCAAGCAGTGCTCGCTCGTGTGGACGGGGCCTTAGAGAGATAGAGAGAGGTAAGGAATGGGAGGTAGGGAAAAGTAGCCCACAGAGAGAGAGAGAGAGAGAGAGAGAGAGAGAGAGTGAGTGAGTGAGTGAGTGAGTGTGTGTGTGTGTGTGTGTGTGTGTGTGTGTTGATTTAAATGTAATAAACAAAAAAATTTGATAGGTTATAACACATTGGTGCTTATGTACACATTGGTGCTTATGTAATATCAACTGTATACTGTAGACGGTTTGAATAAGTTAAGAAATTGTATAAACGATACTTTGTTAGTGTATTCGTACACTCTCAGGAGCGGCAGCTAGACGTCAGCTGATTTAATCACAGCCAAAAGTAAAACAAAAAGAAGTCAACAATACTCGATTTTTAAAACACACCCGAAATTTAAAAACATAAGTACACGCTTTCTTAATGTGCAATTAACTATTTAAAGAGTAGCAATTTTCTAGAATAAAATGATGTTTCCCAAAAAATAGTGGTTTGCTGATGAAATCGGATGCCGTATTTTTAGCAACGATTGAAATGGATGTAAACTCGGCATAATTTTTTCTTTTCGTATTTAATTGACACTAAGAAAACTAATTTTAGTTTCTTCATCTATATGTAAGTATTGTATAACACGAAGAGAGAGAGAGAGAGAGAGAGAGAGAGAGAGAGAGAGAGAGAGAGAGAGGAGAGAGAGAGAGAGAGAGAGAGAGAGAATGAATCAGCTGTTGTAATGGAATGCCGTGTTTTTGTTTCGTGAGAATTTCATTGCCACGACTATAACAGCAACATACTGTACTGAACTTTACAGTATTATACAGACTACTGTAATATGATAAAGTAAAATATTTGTAATAACCTATTTTACATGAAATGGGGCTATTTTTTTTTGTTTAAAATTTATATTTACGTACGTAAAACAACTCTCTCTCTCTCTCTCTCTCTCTCTCTCTCTCTCTCTCTCTCTCTCTCTCTCTCTCTCTCTCTCTCTCTCTCTTTCGTAAATTGTTTTCCTGCTTTGCTACGTATGTATGATTTTATATAGATACGGTAAATAATATTTATAATAACATATTTTCTAAAAGCTTTTACTGTAATATCATTATTTATCACTTTCATCATGCGCGTTGAATGCCTTCGTTTGTTTACTGAGCGTACTTTATGACGCCGTCGTTTCAGGTGGCGTCTTAACCCTGGATAGGTACGGTGGGTCGTTTGCGACCCCGAGCGTCAAAAAAAAACAGGTTTTTCTCACGTGACTCACCCCTGTGACTGAATTTGTGGGTGATCGACCTGCAGGAGGTGTCTCCCCTACACGCTCTAGTAGTGTCCAGATGTGCATTGCTGTAGCTGTACTCCTTCCCCGATTTCTGAGACTCGTCGGGGTCGTTCGCGTCCGAGTTTACCCTTCTGAGGTAGTTTGCATAATTATCAAAGTTATTACGTATTATGAAATTGTCGTAGAATGGTGCAACTTGTATAGGTTATCAGTTGTGGAAAGTCTTGGTGGATTGTTTGGCTACCATGTGCATGTTTTTTTTTTTTAGTTAAAATGTCGTTCATCACCACGAGGACCATTTTACCGCGAGTGCCCCTTTTTCATTTTTTTTTCATTTTTTTGCCAAGTCATTTTTCCGTAAGATATTGCCAAATAGTGTCGTAAAACTTTTGCTTGTTTAGTGTTGGAAAGTGTGTCTAGATGATCTGGCTATTCATGCATGACTTTGTTTTTGTCAGATACGACGTAGTTATTGGTATATTGGGTATTTAACTGCGGTTACCAATTTCTGTTTTTTTTTCAATATTTGTAAAAATTACTACGTAGTAAGGAATTGCCGTATATTATTCATTTTTTTTTCATGTTTATGTGTTAGAAAGTGTGCCTTGATGGTTGGGCTAACACGTGCATGTCTTTTTTTTTATCTGAGATGTCGTATATTAGAATGTCGGGCATTTTACCGCGAGTGTCCCTTTTTAATTTTTTAAAATTTTTTTGCCAAGTCATTTTTCCGTAAGATATTGCGAAATAGTGTCGTAAAACTTTTGCTTTTTTAATGTTGGAAAGTGTGTCTAGATGATCTGGCTACCCATGCGTGATTTTGTTTTTGTCAGATACGACGTAGTTATTGGTATATTGGGTATTTAACTGCGGTTGCCAATTTCTGTTTTTTTTTTCAATATTTGTAAAAATTTACTACGTAGTAAGGAATTGCCGTATATTATTGATTTTTTTTTCATGTTTATGTGTTAGAAAGTGTGCCTTGATGGTTGGGCTAACACGTGCATGTCTTTTTTTTTATCTGAGATGCCGTATATTAGAATGTTGGGCATTTTTCCGCGAGTGCCCCTTTTTATTTGTTTTGCATTTTTTTGCTTAGTCATGTTACCGTAAGGAATTGGCAAGTAGTGTCGCAAAACTTATATTTTTATAGTGTTGGAAAGTGTTTCTAGATGATCTGGCTACCCATGCCTATTTTTTTTTTAGCCAGATATGGCGTATATATAAGTATGTGTTCGATTTTCCTGTGATTGCCATTTTTTCGTTTTTTCCCATTTCTTTCAAAATTACTACGTACTAAGGAACTATCACAGAGTAATATTTCATTTATATGTTTATATGTCGGAAAATATGCCTTGATGGTTTGCCTAGCACGTGGCTGAAATTTTTTTTTTTCTGAAATGCCGTATATTAGAATGGCCATTTTTCCACGAGTGCCCCTTTTTATTTGTTTTGCATTTTTTTGCTTAGTCATGTTACCGTAAGGAATTGGCAAGTAGTGTCGCAAAACTTATATTTTTATAGTGTTGGAAAGTGTTTCTAGATGATCTGGCTACCCATGCCTATCTTTTTTTTAGCCAGATATGGCGTATATATAGGTATGTGTTCGATTTTCCGGTGATTGCCATTTTTTCGTTTTTTCCCAATTCTTTCAAAATTACTACGTACTAAGGAACTATCACAGAGTAATGATTCCTCTAGATGTTTATTTGTCGGAAAATTTTGTTTACTTTTTTTTTGATTGAATATCATCAAATTTTTTTAGCTAAATTATTGTTTCACATTTTTTTTTTCGATTTTATTTCCCTTCAAAAAAATTTTTTGGGTCATAATTTTAATTTTATAGTCGTAAAATAATCGACAATTATCCAGCAACCCACCATACAATTTTTATGCATATCAAATAATAATTAGATTAGTAAATAACACCTTGAAATTGACATACCCTTCCTACATTTCAAGTGGCAGATTAGGGAGTCTGAGTCAGTGTGATTGGCGGCCATTTTGTGGACATATCCGAAGCGTAAGCTGCCCTATCTATATATATTCTTGTTCCCTATAGAATTTGTGATATTTTGGTATATTTTTACCTGCATAAATATCATATTATATATTAAATATATGTATTTTTTTACGAAATTTCAAAGTACTCAAAAAATTACCTTTAGATATGGCCCCTGATATAAATGTAATTTACAAAATAATGAAGATTTTATTACATATTTCTATTTTAGGATAACATATGTTTATTCCCTAAAAAAATTAGCCACTTCCTATTTCATTTGGGTACCCAAAAAAATTCATGAAATTTGGACAATTTTTTTTGGCCAAAAAAAGTTACCCTTTTTTTCTCATTTCAGATCTTCACCTCCATGGGTCTGACTTCATCCAAAATACATCAAGATGTGTCCTAAACATTCAAGAATCAATTCCTAAAAGGATTTGTGTATATATGTATAAACTTTTTTTTATGAATTTTTATGTCAGGTCTTTTTTTTTTCTACTTAATTTTTTAAAATATTTATAATAGTTTTTCTGCAGATGAGTAGTACCGGTATTTATCTTTACAGTTGTTTTAAGCATTCATTGAAGTTTTTTTTTGGCAAAAGAAAAAAGGAGGTTACTGCAGAAACTGATTTTTCAAGAATTTTTTTTGGCGTTGGGGTCGTTCGCGTCCGAGTATACCCTTAAAGGGGTGTCCGAGGACCGTACCTATCCAGGGTTAAAGAAAAACATTTCATTTGGAAGTCCTAAGAAAAATTAAGTAAAACATTGGTAGGTAATAACAAAATCAACATACTGTACTGAATAATCAATATAATCGATGCAAAAACTAACCTATACACAGATGTGTAAATGCGTTTGTTTCTTCATTATGATCAGAGATAAACGTAAACAAAACATTGGTTGCCATTTTTTATCGTGCTTTTTGGCGTGTTTAGGAAACGCATGATATAAAATCGCCTTTAATATTTGTGCCTGTTTTAGTTTAGGGTATTGTAGTACATGCATTAAGTGTTCTGTACATTAAAGGGTAGTTTGTTAACAGTACTACGTACAAGGGAAGGTTTTAAAAGTCTGAATATACACGTTAAATAAATAGGTAAAGATGGTGTCACTACTTCGCGGATTTTCACCTATCGCGGTCGGGTCTGGAACCTATCTACCGCGATAAACGAGGGTTCACTGTATATACATCTTCCAATTAGAACTCCGTTCTATTAAGTTGTATATTTATATCCCTTACTGAAACCAGGTTATTCAGTACATTACTTGGCTAGTTTCCTGTAACCAAACATATGGCATTTACGTTCTGCCTCCTTATAGGCATTTTTCCTTTCCCCCGGTCGGAAGTCTTAGTCTCCTACAAAGGCTTTGGCTGGAAACTTCTCATAAGCATATCTGTTCCCTAGTAGGGAACATTTAATATAAATGCTAATTTACCGATCGGAGACGGAGAAGTACGAACGTTTTTTGTCCTAAGAATGGGAAACCTCCGTTACGAACATTTCCAACGTTCTCCAACTGAGTTACGGACATGACTTTCAAGTCGAACTACGCATGTATGCTTGTCATGCGCACAGTTTGGTGTTACTACTCCGTAGTAGACTTATGCTCTTTACCCACCCAACAATAGATCTTCCAAGCAGCCACCTGCTAACACTTTCCTAAGCCGTAGCTTTGCTTCGACTTCTCGTCTGGGACGATCCTAAACCATCCCTTTCGCAACAGGTTACGGAAAAGATGTCTAAGCACCTCAGACACTTTTCAGCGTCGGTCTTCCAGGCGAAGTGTTCGGTCCTTTGTGACTAATGTCGTGGAAGGGGATTCTCTCCCATCAATGCCTATACCTATCCAAGTGTGAGATAACTTGTCCCCCGTCAGATCTCAACCTCCTCCTGGGAACGCGGTTTGGGTCCTTCAGTCTCTGAAGGCCCCTCTCTACGAACCTTAGGCCCAGCAGCAGATCGCTTCCTTACACGAAAGACGCCCTTTCTACTCAGTTGGGCTTTTGACCAAGAGATTTAGTGTGTTGTATGATCCAACCTCTGATGTCTCCTACCCTAAGAGACGGGGAGAAGTAATCCTCAGCGGCGTCCCTGAGTGGATTGCCAAGACTCAAATCCGAGTGTGCTGTACCCTAGGTGCAGCCCATTTCGACTAAAGAGTCTTCGTTCGGTAACCGGAAACCCATCAACTGGGGTTTTACCCACTGAGAAGTCTGTGGGGTTACCTTAAAAGAATGATACCAGCTCGCCCCCGTGTGTCGGCACTGTTGACCAGCATGGGGAAGGTCAAGAGGAGGACCTCAAGGATTTCCTTCCCCTCTGGGATCAGAAGGCAATTAAGGTTACTCTTAATCTAGACTCTCGTCCATCCTAAGACCCAGAGCTCGTAATGTCACTGGCGTTGCTATGTCCCTGGCGTTCAAGAAACTACTCTGGGGTGCAGATACTTTAAGTGGGCATGTGGAAGTGTCAGTCGACCTTCACAGCCCACTACCTGCAAAGACGTAACCCACAAGAACATGGAGACCTTTTCCATTGGTCCTGTGGTGGTCGCACAACAAATCCTCTAAACACCTCAGGCTCCTTGAAGGACAAGTAGCAGAGGGTTGAGGGCTGAGGCTACCTGGATAAGTCTGGGGTGAATGAGTAAGAATGCCTTGCTCCTTTCTTCCTTTCACCTTCTCCCCTCTGGGGAAAACAGCTCCGCAAGCCTCAGCATAGCTGACCTCACCTCGCTTGCAGGTAAGACCCATTTCCCTTGTGCCTCCTAAGTATAGAAGAATGTTTTGTTACGTCCCCAATACCTTTTAGAGGGAGGGTATTGGGTAAGTCTTTAAGAACAATAGGTTCTGTACTCGAGTTCCTATGTTAAAGACAAGCCACAGTATTAGTTCCACTCACACAATCTTCTGAAGGCTATCAGTGCATTGCCTCATATTGGCACTTGATTTTAGCGAGGGTAAGGTCCCTTCTACTATCGATCACAGATCGAAATAGAGAGGACCCCAGGTCATGACCAAGGCCAGTTGGTGAGGACTTCCTCCCTCCTAAGAGTAAGTCACCTTATAAATAGCGAAGGTTTGTATCTGTGTTGGAACAAATAACAAATTTGGAAATAATCTGTATTTTTCCAAACGTACAAACCTGGAGCTATTTATACAAATTGGCCCGCCACCCTGTCCCCCGAGAAGTCCTGCCTTAAAGCAAAGTGGTTACTCAGCCGAGAGGTGTGAGTGAGCGGGGTAGCCAGTCTACCCCACCCCCCACCCTCTAACTAGCAGAGATGGTAGTTATCCCTCACAAAAATTATCATGGCTCGTCTTTCAGCTGCGCCGAGAGCATACCCTATAAATAGCTCCTGGTTTGTATGTTAGGAAAAATACAAATTATTTGCAAATTTGTTATTTTTATTTCTAGTGTGTGTTTGTGAAGTTGACTTCTGTTACCATGCGTACCTGCCCTGGACTCACCGGCCAGCCCTGTGGAATATTTATGTCGGCGGTTGAGACAGATCCCCACACCCTTTGTCCTACCTGCAGAGGTCAACGGTGTGAGTGATATTTAAGTGTAATGAGTGTATGGAGTGGTCTTCCTTCCAGTGGGAGAGGTTTGGGTGACGGCGGAAAAAAGTCTAAGCGGGATTTGTTCCGTAACTGGAATACAAACCACGCTATTTAATAGGGGTATTACTTTCGACGTAGCTGAAATGACGAGCCTCGCGATCACCTGCGTGCTATCTTTCTCCTGTGCGCACTCACTGAGATATGCACGGCCTCTCTCTCCTAAAGATGCGCGCCAACATTCTCCTGCGCTCCCGCGCACCCATCTTGATTCTGCTGCGCGCCCGCGCGCTTGGAGACACCCTCCTGCGCGGGCGCCCCCTAATTCTTCAGCAGACGCGCGCGAACACTCTCCCATCCGCACATCGTGATTCTCCGGCTCGCACGCGTGCCAACAGTCTTCCGCGCGCGAGCACCAATATTCTCCCTCGTGTGAGCACCATTGCTTGCCCCCGCGCGAGCGCCAATTTTCTACCGCGCGCGAGCTTTCACACCACAATCGCATTCCACCGCGCATTTTGGGAGAAGGGAAACATGCAGAGGGGTTCAGGATCCCAAAGCTACTTCCTAATGCCAACCCACACATTCCAGTAATTCTTCCCAGGGATCCTTCGGTCCCTTTCCCTTCTGGGAAAGGGACAGTGCATCTGTCAGCCAACAGCCCTGGTTCAGTGTCTGATCAGAGCCGTAACCCAGGCTTTCAAGCTTGTCCTCTCTGATCTAGAACATGGAACCATGGCATCCTCTACCCCTTTGAAGAGGAAAAGGGGAGTTCTGGACGCGGTCATTTTCCCGAGGGCAAAACTGACTCCACTCAGACCATCAAGGCAAGTTCCTCCTATTTTTTGGACTAACTCTCCATACCTTACGGACGAAGATCTCCCGTCACCAAGGGAACCACGCTAAGAGAGATTTCCCCCCATCACATCAATGGAGGAAACCTCTCTTCACGGCGAGAGTTCCTCACAGTCCGGGAATAGAAAGGACATGCAACACTCATCAATGTTGGAGTCTTACATCCTTCCCCAGAAGGAATCTAAAGACTCCAAAACAGACATTCCTCCTAAGAGGAGTTGGTTCTGTTTGATCCTAAGGATGTGGAACATGCTGCTGAGAGGTGGAGGAAGTCCCATCAAAACTCCCTCCTCCATGTGGCTTTAACATCAAAGCCTTATAAACCTCCAGCACCACAGCAGTCCCGTCCAACCAAGACATCTACGACGACAACTGCAGCGAAGACAACGGTGTCTAAGCCCTTTCCTGTCAAAGACAGGGAAGGCAAAAAGTCCTTCAGGGTATGTAAAAATCCTAGAGGGAGCAGCTAAGGCTGCAAATGCTAGGATAGGCAGTCCCCCTGCATTTCCACCAGTGGGGGTATGCCTACAGAGTTGGGCAAACAGGTGGAAGCAATTTGGGGCCGATTCCTGGATAATCTCCATGAAAAATTAATGGCTTGTCATTTCAGCTACGCGGAACGTGATACCCCTATTAAATAGCTAAGGTTTGTATAGTTAGAAAAAACAAAATATCTACGAATTTGTTATATTTGACTGCCTCTTATACTTTTCTTCATCCTCCCCTCTCTTGGGGAAAGCAGCATCCTGGGTTCTCTGCATAAGCTGACCTCAAACCACTGCAGGTAAACCATGCTCCATTGTGTACCTAGTATTAAGCTAATACTGTTGCGTCCCCATACCCTAACGAGGTGGTATTGGGAAAGTCTTGGTTACAACAGTTTTTCCTACAAAAAGACTTGGAATAACTTTACCTAGACAGTCACACTTCTAAATATCTCAACATTCAGCTTGCGTAGGCCGTGGCCCTTGCGTAGCAAGGTTTTAGCGACCCACAGGGACTCCTTATTTTGAGTACTAACATACTCAGATAAGGAGCCCCCGGCTAAAGTCAAGAGCCAGATTGGCAGGGACCTCCACCCTTCCTAATGGGTGAGTCACCCCTAAATAAATAGCGTAGTTTTGTATTCCAGTTACGGAACAAATGTCAACTTCGTAGATAATTTGTATTTTTCCTAACGATGCAAACCTTAGCTATTTATAAAAACTTATCCGCCTGCCCTATCCCTCTTGAAGTCCTACCTCCAAGCAAAGTGAGCTAAATCACCGGTGTGTGAGTGGGAGCTGTAGCAAGCTACACCACTACCCCCCACTTGCTGGCAGTATGGGTAGTTAACCCTCGCAAAATTTTAATGGCTCGTCATTTCAGCTCCGCAGAAAGTAATATCCCTAAATAAATAGCTAAGGTTTGTATCGTTAGGAAAAATACAAATCATCTACGACTTTGTCATATTAACGAAATTGTCATTTGTTCCGTAACTGAAATACAAACCACGCCATTTAAAGTGGGTAATTACTTTCGGCGTAGCTGAAAAGACAAGCCATTAGAATTTTAACGAGGGTTTACTACCCCACCACTAGTTAGCGGGGGGTAGGGAGGGTAGTTTGCTACCCTCCCCCCTCACACACCTGTGCGGTAAGTTCACTTTGCTATAGGCTCGGGTGCTAGACGGACGCGTCTGCTGTCACCCTCGCCTACACGACAGCCATTATTAATCTATGCTTTTTGCTTTTTCTTTTCTAGAGTGTTGTGAAGTTGGCCTCTACAACGCGGAAGTGCCTTGGGTTGCCTGAACGCCCTTGTGGGACCTTCATGTCGTCAATAGACACCGATCCGCACACCTTATGGCCTTATTGTAGGGGTCAACGGTGTGATAGTGGTAACGTATGTATTGAATGTAGGGAGTGGTCTACCTCCCAGTGGGAGAGGTTTTCCTGGCGTCGGAAGAAGTCCAAACGGGATATTTCTCCTTCAAAGATTTCTTTGAAGAAGGAAAATCCTAAGGGCTCTTCTCCCGTGGCCCAAACCTCCTCCGAAGCTCCCACTTGGTTGGCTTCTCGCAAGAGGCCGTCGAGTGGTAGCGTAGACCGTACTGTTGTTGACCGATCTCGGGATTTGAGAGAGGGAGTTGCCTCCCTAGCGAGGCAGCTCCTCCTCCTCCCCCGGGGGAGGATTTAATTATTTCTCCTTCTGTGAATATAAAACGGATTTTGAGCGAAGCGAAAAATCTATTTTTGGGTGAGATGGCCATGTCGTCCTGATGGAAGTTCCTATAGGGTAGCTTCCTAGGGTATACAGTATTACAACTACGGCGATATTCCCAGAGAATTTACCTTAAAGTACCCAGAATTCTAACTCCTGGAGCGAATATCCCTAATGAAAGTACCAGGGATATCGCGAAATATCAGAGGACGTATTCTTGACACGCCACATGGCATTCTGCACCCCGAACAGAGATAACACTTCGAAGGGGTCAATTGGCAAGAAAACGAAAACGAGAAAGAAAAAGGAGAGCCACTCGCAAGGCCCTCTCTTCTCCCGTTTCGTAAGCGTGCATTGCGCCGATTCTGGCGCCATCTGTATTCCTTGTAGCGATACACGAGGTGCTACAGATACTGTATGTAGGGAGGGGTCCTACAGCCCTTTCATAGAAAGGGAAGGGCGGGTCCATCAGGACGACATGGCAATCTCACCCAAAAATAGATTTTTCGCTTCGCTCAAAATCCGTTTTTTGGGCTCAAGCCATGTCGTCCTGATGGAAGTATACCAGAGCATTACTGTATCTGTGGATTCTCAGAACGTGCCGTACTCCCCGGAGGTAATTCCCCGGTCGACTAGACCTAGAGACCTAAGATGTTACCGTTATACATCTTTTCAACTAACCATAAACCATGTTAGAGCTTCCTGCCCCCTACAGGGAAGAGTCCTACTAGACTGGAAAAGTCTCGAAGAGTACATATACCTATGTATGAATACCCTATATTAAGTAAAGCATAATTTGTAAAGAACCACTGCGTCAATATGAAATATCGACCAGTTCTCCGCTCCATACTTGTATTAGACAAAGGTTTATATCCGCCTAGGAGGAAACTTGTAAATCCGCCACCATCCCCTTATGGGATGGAGTCCTCCCGCTAAGGGAAAGCATAAACCAATGCAACATTAGCTTGCATAAAGGAACAATCTATTAGAATTATCCCAGATAAATATACATAGAATGAATGCTCAATTATACCAATAAATTGACACAGGTGAAGGAGACGCAAGGTTCTCAAGAACCAGTTTATTGACAGGCAATAAACAGACAGGTTAACAACATATATATATATATATATATATATATATATATATATATATATATATATATATATATATATATATATATATATATATATATATATATATACAGTGAACCCTCGTTTATCGCGGTAGATAGGTTCCAGACCCGGCCGCGATAGGTGAAAATCCGCGAAGTAGTGACACCATATTTACCTATTTATTTAACATGTATATTCAGACTTTTAAAACCTTCCCTTGTACGTAGTACTGTTAACAAACTACCCTTTAATGTACAGAACACTTAATGCATGTACTAACGTACCCTAAACTAAAACAGGCACAAATATTAAGGGCGACTTTATATCATGCGTTTCCTAAACACGCCAAAAAGCACGATAAAAAATGGCAACCAATGTTTTTTTTACGTTTATCTCTGATTATAATGAAGAAACAAACGCATTTACACATCTGTGTATAGGTTAGTTTTTGCATCGATTATATTGATTATTCAGTACAGTATGTTGATTTGGTTATTACTAATGTTTCACTTAATTTTTCTTAGGACTTCCAAATGAAATGTTTTTCTTTATGACGCCGCCTGAAACGACGGCGTCATAAAGTACGCTCAGTAAACAAACTAAGGAATTTAACGCGCATGATGAAAGTGATAAATAATGATATTACAGTAAAAGCTTTAATAAAATGTGTTATTACAAATATTATTTACCGTATCTATATAAAATCATACATAGTAGCAAAGCAGGAAAACAATCTACGAGAGAGAGAGAGAGAGAGAGAGAGAGAGAGAGAGAGAGAGAGAGAGAGAGAGAGAGAGAGAGAGAGAGAGAGAGAGAGAGTTGTTTTACATACGTAAATGTAAATTTAAAAAAAAAAAAAAAAATAGCCCCATTTCATATAAATAGATTACAAATATTTTACTTTATCATATTACAGTAGTCTGTATAATACTGTAAAGTTCAGTACCGTATGTTGTTGTTAAAGTCGTGGCGATGAAATTCTCACGAAACAAAAACACGCCATTTGAGTACAACAGCTGATTCTCTCTCTCTCTCTCTCTCTCTCTCTCTCTCTCTCTCTCTCTCTCTCTCTCTCTCTCTCTCTCTCTCTCTCTCTTCGTGTTATACAATACTTACATTTAGATGAAGAAACTAAAATTAGTTTTCTTAGTGTCAATTAAATACGAAACGAAATAATTAGGCCGAGTCTACATCCATTTCAATCATAGCTAAAAATACGGCATCCGATTTCATCAGCAAACCACTATTTTTCAATATTAAACTTATCCGATGATCATATAGCTGTCAGCTCTGCTGCCCGACAGAAAAACCTACGGGCGGAATACGCCAGAGATCGCTATACAGGTGGGGGTGTACATCAACAGCGCCATCTGTCAAGTAGGTACTCAAGTACTCGATGTCAACACAGAACCAATTTTCTCTCTGTCGTGCCACTGGCAAGACCTACTAAATACGCTGTTACTAACTGGATTTGTTTTCACAACGATTTGGTGAAGTACACTATTCCAGTTTTGAGCTTTCGCTATGCAGGGGTTTTATCTTCATTTCAAAACTTGAACTCGTTTTGGATAGATTTAATTATGGTGACAAAGAGAGTATGGACTCTTTCACTTTTAAATGGCCGACCCTTCCCTTAGACGGAAGTGTGTTTAGGTTTTTAGTAATTTTGCTTAACACGTTATAGATCTATATATTTTATATCTCTCCGCCTTTATTAGGCCTCTTCGATTAACTTTCCATTTATTATCAACATATAAAAATAAATTTTTATGTTTTGTTTATATGCGACCTTTCCTGATAGTAGGCGGTCCTAACTTGGAACCGAAGTTAATCAACGTTGAGCCCGTTATATCGTATTTTACCTTTAAAGAATTTAAAACTTTTTAAATTTAATGTTTTATGAAAGATTTTCTTTGATAGTCTCGTACTGTTTTCAAAGATGAACTAACGTTTAGTTTTTTTTAGTCTACGCAGTTGTTGACGTTCAGGACGTTCAACATGCGCTCTATCGTTACGATAGAGAGAGAGAGTGTTTCACGGTTTCACTTTGCAGTAAGAGTAAACCGATTCTGGCGTTTCGTTCATACTTTCTTAGCTTAAATGGTTTAAATTCTAAATTAAAGGAACTTTTTATTTGGAAAACCTTTCAGTTTTTTCCTTTAGCAAATAACATGTTTTGACGATATATAATTGGGCTCTTCTCTCAGGTGCGAAATCAAGAGAGAAAGAGAGAGAGAGATAGAGACGGAGGGAGAGAGAGGAGAAAAAACGTTTCGTTCAAGCGGGTAACGTTGTTCTCGTGTTACTCTCCTCCCTAGTCGCTGTAGGGGAAGAAGGTAAAACGTTTCTAGGGTTTTATTCTTGTTCCCAGACTATGTGCGGTGAGAGATTGTAAACGTAGTTTATTTGATCTAGTGTTTAGTCTCTTTCCCAGCCACTGAATTCTTTATCTTTATATATGTTTTCTGTTGCATTATACGACTGTTTTCGCAATTACTACCTTTTAATGAAGGGTAGGATTGCGTGTTTCAGGTAGAAATCAGTAAAAGTCTCGATTTCAGTGAAATAAGTGCAAAACAGAAAATCAAAGTGATAAAGTGATATGCGCAAAGTGTTACAGTGTTGCGTCCGAGGGTTCGTCTGTTCGTGCCTGTCGTTCACCTAGTCCGGGACCTCTTGCAAGCTCCCAAGCCCAGGGGAGAAGTAATGTCTAACGACTTATGGGTTCGTCAGGCCTTGATCAACGAACAGACGTTTTCCCTCCGTGGTTTCGGGCGTATCTACCAAGATCGCCCCACCCACACAAAGTCGAGAGAGCCCATTTACTTCTCGTCTGCGGAAGAGGTTTCTCGTAAGAAACCATGGACCACATCTCGCAGCTTTTTAAGTGCAAGTCGGTCCCTTCCGCGCAAGTCCAACAGCCCAGGTGTAGCCACTGGGTCAGTTCGGACTCGATGCAGTCATCCGACGACTGCACACCTCCCAAGAGAGGCAAGGTGGTACCGCAACAGGCAGTAACTCCGTCTGTTGCCGCACCCGCTGTTTAGACCCTCAGTCACAACGGACAGTAGCTCCGTCTGTTGCCGCTTTTGTAGACCCTAAGTGGTCTTTACTGCAGTCTATGCAGACTCAATTAGCTGCGGTTATGCAGGAGTTTCGTGCGGAGAAGGTTAACGCTGCACCCGTTAGCCTACAACCTGCCACGGTTGTGCGCCCAGCTCACGCTGAGGCTGCCTGCTCCCACACTCCGGCTGCGGAGAGGTTGGGGCTGCACCCGTTAGCCTACAACCTGCCACGGTTGTGCGCCCAGCAGACGCTGAGGCTACCTGCTCCCACACTCCGGCTGTGAGAGCTCCTCCACCCATGCGCAGTCGACCCTGCCAGACGCATGCTGACTCCCACAGACGCACGGAGCACTCCGTTGCCGTGCGTGAGCTACCACAACAACAGGAGGGTGGAGTTAGGCTGCCGTGTTTTGACACGGTGCGTCAGCCTCCGCAACCCACGGTGGTTACCGCCACTCCCCCGCAGCAGACTAGTCAGTCAGGAGTTGAGGCTTCCCCACACAGCTTTGGTTGTTGCCAGCTCACAGACTGTCAAGCAGTTACATGACGTTGCCTTCTGGTCTGCTACTTATGCACCAGTGCTGTATGTCCTCACGCACCTGTTGTGGTTGACAGTTCAGTTTTTTGACAGTTCACAGACTGTCAGGCAGTTACATAACGTTGCCTTCTGGTCTGCTGCTAATGCACCAGTGCTGTATGTCCTCACGCACCTGTTGTGGTTGACAGTTCAGTTTTTGACAGTTCATAGACTGTCAAGCAGTTACATAACGTTGCCTTCTGGTCTGCTGCTTATGCACCAGTGAGACCCTCACTGAGATAACCTAGCTTTTCTCGGACAAGGTTCCTGTAGATGAGAAAGTGCTGTTCTCCCTCCTACTGATATTCCTTTGAGGACTCTGTCATTTGAAGAGGAGCCTTAAGCTGCTTAGCCTCCTATGGACTTTAATTAAAGCATAACAAGGCTTCCAGGGATGGTAAATGGTTCCGCTTCAGTCGCTAACCCCGTCTGTTGCCACACCTGCTCCCGTAGACCCTAATGGGTTTTGCTGCAAGACATGCAGTCCAAGCTTGTGTCCTTGATAGAGGACTTTTTACGGAGAAGAACCTTCTGGCCAACAACCTTCTTACCGGTTGGTTGTGCGCCCTGTTGACGCTGAGGTATCCTACTCGCGTCCGCCAGTTGAGGTGGTTCCTCCACCGATGCGACCCAGTGTGGGTTGCCAGTCGCACGTTGACGTTAAGCGACGCTCGGAGGTGGTTGTTGACGTTCAGTGTGTCACTAGGAAGACGTTCAACAACCAGCAGAGGTGACTTGTTGTGACGCAGTGCGTCAACCTCAGCAACCCGGTAGGGTGTTGACTGCACAACCCAGACAGTCTAGACAGTTTCGGGTTGACGCTGTACTTCCTCGCGTCCCCATGGTTGACAGTTCACAGACTGTGCAGCAGTACCATGATATTGCGTCCGGCTCCGTCACGCATCCACCAGTGCGACCGGATTCAGTGAGTCAGACGTTGCCCACTCCGTTGCCGTTTCCTCATCAGTTTCGGATGAGGAACCCTCTGATGAGGACGTTGCTGAACAAGACGATCAACCCCCAGCCCTGCTATCCATCCAGAAGATGCTGAAGAAGGAATGCTGTCCTGTCAGGCTGTGGATGAGTCTGGTAAGGACACTGTCATCCGTGGTTCAATTTGTGTCACTTGGAAGACTACACCTCCGTCCTCTTCTGTATCATCTAGCTTTTCACTGGAAAAAGGACATGACGCTAGAAGCGGTCTCGATCCCGGTTTCCGGAAAGATAAAGTCTGGTCTGACTTGGTGAAAGGACTTTATCAACCTTAGAAAGGGTCTTCCCCTTACTGTTCAGACTCCCAACCACGTTCTCTTCTCGGACGCATCGGACGTAGGCTGGGGTGCGACATTAGGCGGTAGGGAATGCTCGGGATTATGGAACTCGAGTCAAAGGACAATGCATTTCAACTGCAATAAGCTACTGGCAGTACGTCTGACCTGGAAAAGCTTCAGGTCTCTCCTTCAAGGCAAAGTGGTGGAGGTGAACTCGGACAACACCCGGCATTGACGTACATCTCCAAGCAAGGAGGGACCTACTCTCTGACATGGTACAAGATCGCAAGGGACCTCCTCACCTGGTCAACAGGTCTAGACTTTTCACTAGTAACGAGGTTCATCCAAGGCAACTTGAATGTCATAGCAGATTGTCTCAGTAGGAAGGGACAAATAATTCCAACAGATTGGACCCTCCACAAGGATGTATGCAAGAGACTTTGGGCCTCCTGGGGCCAGCCAACCATAGATCTCTTCGCAACCTCGATGACCAAGAGGCTCCCAATAGTTTGCTCATCTATCCCGGACCCAGCAGTAGTCTATATAGATGCCTTTCTACTAGATTGGTCACATCTAGATCTATATGCATTCCCTCCGTTCAAGATTGTCAACAAGGTACTGCAGAAGTTCGCCTCTCACGAAGGGACAAGGTTGACGCTAGTTGCTTCCCTCTGGCCCGCGAGAGAATAACTCACCGAGGTACTTCGATGGCTAGTAGACGTTCCCAGAACACTTCCCCTAAGGGTGGACATTCTACGTCAGCCACGCGTAATGAAGGTACACCAAGGCCTCCACGCTCTTCGTCTGACTGCCTTCAGACTATCGAAAGACTCTCGAGAGCTAGAGGCTTTTCGAAGGAGGCAACCAGAGCGTTTGCGAGAGCAAGGAGAACATCCACCCTTAGAATCTACCAATCGAAGTGGGAAATCTTCCGAAACTGGTGCAAGTCAGTATCCGTATCCTCGACCAGTACCTCTGTAACTCAAATAGCTGACTTTCTCTTATATCTGAGGAAAGAACAATCTCTTTCAGCTCCCACTTTCAAGGGTTACAGAAGCATGTTGGCATCAGTCTTCCGTCACAGAGGCTTAGATCTTTCCAACAATAAAGATCTACAAGACCTCCTTAAGTCTTTTGAGACCACGAAGGAGTGTCGGTTGGTTACACCTGGTTGGAATTTAGACGTGGTACTAAGATTCCTTATGTCAGACAGGTTCGAACCGCTTCAATCAGCCTCCCTGAAAGATCTCACCTTTAAGACTCTTTTCCTGATATGCTTAACCACAGCTAAAAGAGTCAGTGAGATTCATGCCTTCAGCAAGAACATCGGATTCTCATCCGAAACGGCTACATGTTCTACAACTTGGTTTTCTAGCCAAACACGAGCTGCCTTCTCGGCCTTGACCAATATCGTTCGATATTCCAAACTTATCGTATGGTTGGAAATGAACTAGAAAGAGTATTATGTCCTGTAAGAGCTCTTAAGTTCTTTTTAAAATCCTTTACGAGGCCCGTCTGAAGCTTTATGGTGTTCAGTTAAGAATCCATCTTTGCCTATGTCAGAGAATTCTTTATCCTATTTTATCAGACTGTTAATACGAGAAGCTCATTCCCATCTGAATGAGGAAGACCAAGCTTTGCTGAAGGTAAGGACACACGAAGTTAGAGCTGTCGCAACTTCCGTGGCCTTTAAGCAAAATAGATCTCTGCAAAGTATATTCGACGCAACCTATTGGAAAAGCAAATCAGTGTTCGCGTCTTTTATCTTAAGAATGTCCAGTCTCTTTACGAGAACTGCTACACTCTGGGACCATTCGTAGCAACGAGTGCAGTAGTGGTGAGGGCTCCACCACTACAATTCCCTAATTCCATAACCTTTTTAATCTTTCTCTTGAAATGTTTTATTATTGTTTTTGGGTTGTCCGGAAGGCTAAGAAGCCTTTCGCATCCTACTTGATTTGGCGGGTGGTCAAAGTCTTTTCTTGAGAAGCGCCTAGATTAGAGGTTTTGATGAGGACCTTTAGTATGGGTTGCAACCCTTCATACTTCAGCTCCTAGGAGTCGCTCAGCATCCTATGAGGATCGCGAGGCTCAGTAAGGAAGACGTACTTAAAAAGGCAGAGTAATTGTTCAAGTCGACTTCCTTACCAGGTACTTATTTATTTTGTTTGTTATTTTGAATAACTGCTAAAATGAAATACGGAATACTTAGCTCATAATAATGTCAACATGTAATGCTGGTCTCTACCCACCCCCCTGGGTGTGAATCAGCTATATGATCATCGGGTAAGTTTAATATTGAAAAATGTTATTTTCATTAGTAAAATAAATTTTTGAATATACTTACCCGATGATCATAAATTAAAGGACCCACCCATCCTCCCCAATAGAGACCCAGTGGACAGAGGAGAAAATTGGTTCTGTGTTGACATCGAGTACTTGAGTACCTACTTGACAGATGGCGCTGTTGATGTACACCCCCACCTGTATAGCGATCGCTGGCGTATTCCGCCCGTAGGTTTTTCTGTCGGGCAGCAGAGCTGACAGCTATATGATCATCGGGTAAGTATATTCAAAAATTTATTTTACTAATGAAAATAAAATTTTTTGGGAAATATCATTTTATTCTAGAAAATTGCCACTCTTTAAATAGTTAATTGCACATTAAGAAAGCGTGTACTTATGTTTTTAAATTTCGGGTTTGTTTTAAAAATCGAGTATTGTTTTCTTCTTTTTTTTTTTTACTTTTGGCTGTGATTAGATCAGCTGTCATCTAGCTGCCGCTCCTGAGTGTGTACGAATACACTAACAAAGTATCATTTATACCATTTCTTAACTTATTCAAACCGTCTACAGTATACAGTTGATATTACATAAGCACCAATGTGTTATAACCTATCAAATTTTTTTGTTTATTACATTTAAACCCCCCCCTCTCTCTCTCTCTCTCTCTCTCTCTCTCTGTGGGCTACTTTTCACTACCTCCCATTCCTTACCTTTCTCTATCTCTCTAACAAATGATATCTTTGTTGCTCCTCAAAGTTTCATTTATATTGAAAATCAATCACGATTCAATTTTCCTTACTTTCTCCAATCTCGCACCATCGGTCGCATCGCGGTATTTTCAATATTTCTGGAAAATCCGCGATATATGTACATACATGGGTTATGAAAAAAATCCGCGAAGTGGTGAATCCGCGATGGTCGAACCGCGAAGTAGCGAGGGTTCACTGTATATATATATATATATATATATATATATATATATATATATATATATATATATATATATATATATATATATATATATATATATATATATATATATATATATATATATATATATATATATAAGAGGAGGATAACTAAAACTTTAAGCATAAGTATGATAGTAAACAGAAACTTGTTTATCTGAAAGAAAAACATTAGTGCCACTCTTAACATACTGTGGTATCAAAGTCATAAAAGTCTGTATTACTAATCAGTGACATTAGCGTTAGAAACGCTCGGCACACATGTCTGCACTTGTGCTAGGTTCACCTTTGGAAGTGGAACAGTCAACGTGGGCAACTCGGTGCCCTCACTTAGTTTGTAGCACAGTATGTAACTACACACTCGCCCTGGAATTAATCGTCCCAATTAAAACCACTGTTCCTCGCAGAGTTAAACAGCAGGGTTAACGACGCAACCCACTACTACCACAGATCTCTTTAGTTGCTCCACTTGCTTCGCATAGTGACGAAAGAACACTCTGGAAGACTTCCAGCCAGTGTATGAACGAAGATGTTCAAAATCCATACAATAAAAGAAATTTAAGGATGAGGCAACTTTCCTCGGATCGTGACCTGCGGGTGTACTGTCAGGATTCGCTCTGCGAATAAGATATGTGATTTTCGCCCTGAGTTGTTTCAGTGATAAATTTGAGCCTGACGTTTCTCCCCTGAATAGTTGACCACCCTTGAAGTCTGAAGTTCTACGAAGATAGACCTTTAGGCATTCTACTGGACATAGAGATGCATCTTCTTTCAGAGGGCAGATTCTCCAGGGACCCCACCTGTTGGTGGGTAATTCATTCTTGGCGAGAAACGTAGGTTCCGGAAACAGGTTCAGTTCTCCCCCATCCAGGAACTGAACGCGACCTTCCTCTCTCGAGAGGGCTACAATCTCACTAACCCTGGCCCCGGACGCGAGTGCAAAAAGGAAAATAACTATTGGGTCAAATCCTTTAACGCACACTACTCATTGTTCAACAGTGAAGCAAAATGAAGAATTTTAACTAAAGACCATGAAATGGGCTTTGGAGGTGCTGAAGGTCTGAGCCTAGCGCAGGCTTTCGGAACTTTATTAATGATCTCGTTAGCGAGGTCGACCTGGAAGGCATATAGAATGGGTCTTGTCAAAGCAGACTTACACGTAGAAATTGTATTAGCTGCCAACCCTTGACCATGGAGGTGGATGAAGAAAGATAAGCAGAAGTCCGTCGAGATCTCCTGCGGATTCTTCGCCTTGACAAAGGCCATCCATTTTCTCCAAGATGACTCATATTGCCTTCTAGTAGATTTGCACTTATATTCCTCTAGGAAGTCTATGCTGGCTTTCGAAATCCCGAAACGCTTTCTCACCGCTAGGGAGAGAAAATCATGAGCTGCAGGGTCCGGGTTTCCTGTAATGAAGCGCAGACAGTGGACTTCTAGACTCGCTGGGTCAGAACTGGGTCTGGTAGCGGTAGAAACTTCAACCGTAGTTCCAATGCCAGAGGGAACCACACGCTGTTCGGCCACTTGTGGGCCACTATTGCCGCTACTCCCTAGAAGGATCTCAGTTTGTTCAGGACCCTCAACAGAAGGTTGTGAGGAGGGAACAGATAAATCCTGGACCATCTGTTCCAGTCGAGGGACATCGCGTCCACTGCTTCCGCCAAGGGGTCCTCGTACGGGGACACTTACAGGGGCAACTTCTTGTTGTCTTTCGTCGCAAAAAGGTCTATCTGCAGTTCTGGGACTTGACTCAAGATGAAGAAGAATGATCTTGCGTCTAGGGACCATTCCGACTCTATCGGTGTGAACCTGGATAGAGCGTCCGCTGTCACATTGCGGACTCCTTGAAGGTCAACTGCCGACAGGTACCACTTCTTCTTTTCCGCCAATCGGAAGATGGCCAACATCACCTGGTTGAGAGGTGGCGATGTTGATCCTTGTCGATTCAAGCATCTCACAACTACCTCTCTGTCCAGCACCAACCTTATGTGGATCGAGTGACGCGGGGAGACTTTCTTTAAGGTGAGGAGCACTGCCATAGCTTCTAGAAAAATTATGTGAAAGATCTTGAATAGATTGGACCACCCTTGGGCCTTTTTCCGATGAGAGTGACCTCCCCACCCCTCCTTCGAGGCGTCTGTGTGAATCGTCACCGACGGGGGAGGTGGCTGAAGAAGTACCGACTTCCTTAGATGTCTGGCTTGGGACCAAGGCCTGAGAAGAGTACGTAGACGAAGCGGAACTGGTCTTCTCAGATCTCTTCGCGCGTTTGATGCATAACTTCTCCAAACTCCAGTTGCATCCTTTAGCTGTGCTCTTAGCACCGGGTGTGTTACCGAAGCAAACTGGAGAGAACCCAGTACTCTCTCCTGTTCGCGTCTTGATATCCTTTCGGAATCTAGAATTCTCTCGACAGACCCAGCTATCTCCTTCCTTTTCTTCGCCGGGATGGAGAATGGTGTGACATTAGGCCCCAGTGGATTCCCAACCACTGGAACTTTTGAGATGGAGAAAGTCGAGACTTTTTCTGTTGATCTTGAAGCCTAGATACTCTAGGAACTGGATCACCAGCAGGGAAGCTTGCAAGCATTCTTTCTTGGATGCTGCCCACACCAGCCAGTCGTCCAGGTAGGCTACTACCTGAATTCCCTTTAGGCGTAATTGTTTGAGAGCTACACTCGCAAGCTTCGTGAAGATCCTTGGGGCTATATTTAGCCCGAATGGCATGGCTCTGAAGGCGTTTAGTCTTCGTTGTAGCTTGAACCCTAGGTAGGGGGAGAGTCGACGATTGATTGGAACGTGCCAATAGGCGTCTGACAAATCTATGGAGACGGTAAATGCCCTTTTGGGCAGTAAGGTCCTTATGTGTTGCAGTGTTAGCATCTTGACCTTGCAGTTCACTATGAACTTGTTGAGTGGCGACAAGTCCAGAATGACTGAGTTTTTCCGAGTCCTTCTTGGGAACACAAAACAGCCTCCCTTGGAATTTGATGGTCTTTACCCTTCGGATCACTTTTTCCTCCAACAGATCTTGGATGTACTCCTCCAGAACGGGGGTGGAGTGTTGGAAGAACCGATGGCACGGGGGTGGAGTGCTGTACTAGCTCCAGCCCAGTCCATTCTTGAGTAGGCTGTGGGCCCAGGGATCGAAGGTCCACCGACCGATCCCGAAAATTCTGAAGTCTCCCTCCTACCGGTATCATCTCGCTTGGACTGTTGTCCTGAGGTCTTGCCTCCCTGACCGCGACCACCCCTGAATCCCCTTCCCCTTGAGGGGCACCTAGACGAGCCTCTGGTTGCTCCTCTAGGCTTTGCTCGAAAGGAAGTAGACTGCCCTTCGAACGTTGGGTTGAATGCCGGGGACTGTGTCGACACGGCCTGGGGTACCCACTGGAATGTGGTCGGGGTTTGTGCCACCATCTGGGACACTGAAGGCATCGGCAATTGCTGTTGCTGTTGCTGTCTAAATGGCTTGGCTGGCCGAGACGGTAGCCTAGTCCTCTTAGTCTTCCTCTTTGGTTGGGGACTCTCATCCGGGGAAGACTTTCTCTTGATAGACAGGCCCCACTTCTGGAGAAGGTTTCTATTCTCCGTGGCGGCCTTATCAACAACTTCTTTGACCAATTCGCTAGGGAAAAGGTCTTTTCCCCAAATGTTGGAGGAGATTAGTTTCCTTGGCTCGTGCCTCACCGTAGCCGAGGTGGACACGAACTCCCTACAAGCTCTCCTCGCCCTGACGAAGCTGTAAAGATCCTTCGTCACTGTGGCCAGATGAGTCTTGCCCACTACCATGAACATTTCATGGACCTTGGGGTCACTTGCTATCGTCTCAAGAATGGTCTGAAGAGACATTGAGGCAGCCAGTCTTTCTTTTGTCTCGAGCTCTCTCCGCAAAAGAAAGTCAGACAGCTTAGGGAGGTTCTCACCGAACTGACGTCCGGCAATATCAGCCTCCAACTTCCCGACTGAGAAGGTAAGATGAACGTCCTTCCAGTCCTTGTGGTCCATAGGTAGGGCCAGCGACAAGGGTTTACACTCCTCCAAGGAGGGGCAAGGCTTGCCAGCCTCGACTGCTTTTAACACAGCCGCAAACCCTTTCTGCAAAAAGGGGAAGGCTCTAGCAGGAGAGGACACAAAGGAAGGGAGCTTCTTACTCAATGCAGCCACCTTTGAGTTCGTGAAGCCCCTCTCTTTCATCGAAGATGAAAGCAAAGCTTGAGCCTTAGCATGGTCCATCACTATGACCTCCTTCGGCTCTGTCTCCTCCTTTAAAGCTTGTTCCTTCCTCAACCGGACATAACAGTCCGGATATGACCCTTTGCTGGGCCAGAATTCCACCTCCTCTAGGGGACCTGAACCCAACTTCTTCTGCATTTGTTGGATCATTCCAACAATGGAGGAGAGGGCCTGTCTCAGCTCTACTGGGAGAGCGGACGATGTTGAGGGAATAGGTTCAGGGACCTGAACCGGAGCAGCCGACGCCTCGTCGGCCTCTTCCTCTACCATGTCTGGGGCTTGATCTTCATCCTGGCCTTCTGCCAGGAGGTCTGCCTCCAGACGGTCGGATACGTCTGACATCCTGTCATCCAACTGGATGTCCTGCAAGGCGACCGCGACTTCAGCATCCACCGGGATCTGAACTAGGGGGATCTCCTCTTGAGGCTGAGGAATCACTGCATCAGCTGATGCCCTGGGGAAAAGGTAAGCCCTCATCTTCTCACTTGGAAGATAAGGTCCAGAGGTGTTCTTCTGGAAGCCCCTTACCCAGGCACGAAGCTTTTCCCTAGCTAAATCCCTTGATTCTGCCGTCCTAGGGGAATCAAAAGCCTCAGTAATCAGGTTAGAGCACACGGTACATACCTGGGGGTCCCAATACCGGAGATCACCCTTGGAGACAGCGCATGCTGCGTGCCTCCTACATAACTCATGTCCGCAGAAGTTCTTACTGCGGACGTTGCAGAAAGCACTTCCGCACTTCGGATGGTCCTCCTGTAAAGAGAAGAAATTTCCATGAATATCAAGTGAACTACGTATCACTGGATATGCACAGTTTAGCATAACAAATCAGAAAGGAAAGACACACACTTGTGTTTCCCGCACAACCAATTGTTGCAGCCTTCCAGATAATAAAATCGTATGGTCAATCTGTCCTAGAGTAACCAATGAAAAAATTTCCAGAGGAAACAGGTGTAGCTCACACCTAAGGTATGATTTTAAAATACCAGATAATAGACAAGAAAGAACTCACTTTCTTATCTGTAAGGCAACACCAAGGGGCTGTGCAAGACAACACAAAAGTGTTAGAAAACACAGTGTTGTACCAATACTATACTATAGTTTTCTTCCTACAGTATATGCTATACTGAAGAATACTGGTACAGTATAGAAGGTAATGCGCCGGCCAGCACTTGCCGGTCGGCAGACACCATAACTAGCTTTAAAGTATACTACTTAACAGCTATAAGGCGGCAGAACGTTGGTTCAAATGCATGTGCCGGCCGGCAGTAACTGCCGGTCGGCAACAGCCAATGTCGGCCGGCAATGACTGCCGGCCGGCAACTACACAAGGTAGTACCCGGCTGCCGGCCACTGCTCATAGCGACCGGCTGACAAGGGCTGACAATAGCCGGCCGGCAAAGGTAAACAACCGATGCCGGCCAGCAGCAAAAGAACCAGAGGACTACGACTGCCCGGCTGCTGGCCTCACAGGCCGGCAGCCGGGTTCGGAACAGCACTAGAAGAAAACAGAATGGATGCCGGGATAAGAGCGTAAACTACCTCCAAGCCCGGCAATCCGAAAGAGTGCGTATAAGGAAGGGGAGAATCTAATTCAGGCTTCCTGACCAATGCCGTCTGGCTCTACCGGCAGGCATGGATGAGGGACCAAGGGAGGTCCGGGCAGCACTCAAAGCAGAAGACCCTTGCCGGCCGGCAGACTCTGCCGGCCGGCAAGGGCTGAGTCAATTCCACATCCTAACCTATCCTAGGTCCAGATGTAGAATGACGTACAGTACTGTAATGGCTAGGCCATTACGGAGATAGAGGAGGAAGGGACAAAAGAGGGTCCTACCAACCTTGCTTTAGTGAAGAATCACCCGCAGCCAAGAAAACTCATCTTAGCCTAAGGGAGATCCAAGGGGGGAGGCCAGCAATTCTTGCCAGCCCCCACTGAACCAAAGCAAGGAAGGAGTTGCTACTCCCAGGGAAAGGATCTTATCCTCCCACCGAGAACAGCAACAAGGACTAGTCTGCTAGATCACAAAAGAAGGAATCATCTCGTACAGAAACCTTCGGCAGTGACCTAAGGAGGCTAAGCCTCCTGTGTCTGTGTCAGGCCAGTGAGGGAGACTCTACCCCAAGCCAGACAAACACAGACTCAGACTAAAAACTCTGATGTTCTGTCCCTCTCTGAAACCAGACTTACTGGAACAGGAAGGTACAGTAACACCCCAGTATAGTTGTATCGAAAGTTAACTCAGATAAACCACTAGGGTTAAGCCCAAGGCTTAAACAGAGGGAAAGGGATTGCATACCTTCTCCGAAGAAAAGAAAGCAACCGGGGAGTATGAGAAAGTATACTAAGGCTCCATAAGCAACTTAGCCTAGGCACCAAGAGAATCGATTACCTAAATCACCGAAACTCTCTCGTATACTATCTTGGAAATATTCAACATAATCATAAATGTATAAAAAAACAGCCTAAAGCTTCAATAAAATTTTAAAAACACTCGGAAATCCAAAATCATGCAGGAAAGTACAGGACCAAACGACTAGGCTACATGGCCTAGCGTAGGCCAGAGTTGGCGAATACTTCGCCAAAATAATACTAAAAGCACGAGAAAGGAAATCCTATGTAACGCTAAATAGCTAAAATTTATTAAAGCAAAACAACCGGGAATGTCGCTCTGGCTAACTAAAACTCATACCTAGCGAGCGACAGCGTCCATGACGCCTCCGGTAGGCAACGGCTCTTGTAACAAAGATTAATCCTATTAATCACTTAAAAATTTATCAAGAGCCTACATTTATACATAAAAGAAATGGTACTCAACTTATCAGAGGCCGACGAAGATGGAGAAGCCATGAAAAGGTGAATAAATCCAAGATTTGCGAGAAACACAGGAAAAAACACAGAGTTGTTAAGCTACGCAAAAAGGAATTCAGATGGCGCCAGAATCGGCGCAATGCACGCTTACGAAACGGGAGAAGAGAGGGCCTTGCGAGCGGCTCTCCTTTTTCTTTCTCGTTTTCGTTTTCTTGCCAATTGACCCCTTCGAAGTGTTATCTCTGTTCGGGGTGCAGATTGCCATGTGGCGTGTCAAGAATACGTCCTCTGATATTTCGCGATATCCCTGGTACTTTCATTAGGGATATTCGCTCCAGGAGTTAGAATTCTGGGTACCTTAAGGTAAATTCTCTGGGAATATCGCCGTAATTGTAATATACCCTAGAAAGCTACCCTATAGGAACTTCCATCAGGACGACATGGCTTGAGCCCAAAAATAATGATGATCTTTTACAGCTTTGGGCTTCCTTGGGGCTTCAGGGCTCGCCCTCCAAGGAAGCCCTGTTTGACATAATCAGGTTGGGAGCAGCTGTCAAACAGTCACCGGCGGTAGCATAGGTTGACCCTCTGTCTTTTGTCGAGGCTGTTGTGGCAGAGGCTTCCAATGAGTGTTCAAACCCCTGCTTGCGATGTTATCATTGCCAAATGTATGGCCATTCAAGCCAGAAATGTAAAGAAAAACTAAACAATAAGCCAGCTGTTTGTGCCAACTATGGAAAAAGTAGTCATGGAGTATGCATAGAAAACCCTAATTGCATACATTGTGGGGAAGCACACCCAGCTACATCTAAAAGCTGTGTAAAGTTTATTTTTGAAAAAGAAATTCAGGCCATTAGGACCATGGAAAGGGTTACTTTTAAAGAGGCTCGTAAAAGAGCTCTTGAAAAGCAAATAAGACCAGGGCAACCTTTTTCAATGGTTCTGAAGAAAAACTTGCCAAACCACACAGATGAAAATTATATCTCTACTTCTAAGATAAAGAAACAAATGAAAATAGTTAAAGAGGTTGAAAGGCCCATCGAAAATCTATATCCAGAAATTGTAGAAAAATCAAAACGGATACTTAAAGATCTGGAAATTATTCAAAAGCCAACTACTCCGATTTTAAACAATAGTACAAACCTCTCACAGGCCGTGTCCTTGCCTGATCTGATGGAGGTTGCACTTGAAACCAATTTACCTGGTGAACCTGTAGTTGGGAAGGTGCAAAAACCTGATAGATCACAACCTTTTAATCGGAAAAGAGAGAGACCTCCATCTCTCTCTCCTCCTACCATAAGAGACATTAAAGTCACGACTTCAAATAAATATATCTTGTCTGCTGATGTTTCTGAACAACTAGAAGGTAAATTGAACCAATCAGAAATTCAAGTTGAGGTCCACCATCCTCCTCAACAATTAGATCAAAAGGACACAAAGAAAAAGAGAACCACAAAACCCACTATATCAAAATCCTCTCTAGAGTTACCTGCGGGAAATATTGTTAGATCAAATATTGCCCATGGGAAGACTTCATCTAAGGTGTCTTCCAAAAATAAACCATAGTTTTTTCCTCTATTCTGCAATGGAATTGCCAGGGTTTAAGGGCGAAATATGAACAACTTAAGCTCCTCATACGTGAGCACTCCCCTATAACAGTATATCTACAAGAAAGCAAGCTCGATACTAATACTCCTTGTCCTCGAGAGTATGTTAGCTATAGGACACCATATGATCAACGAGCAGGGAGCCATGGGGGAAGTCTTATATACGTTCCTCGAGATGTTCCCCAAATATCTTTGTCTATCTGTACCCCCTCTGCAGGCAGTGGCTGTACAGATTGATATAGACAGAAAATACACAATCTGTTCTCTTTACTTGCCTTCAAATGACAACATCTCATATAATAATATAGTAGAAGTGATTAAACAACTCCCACAACCCTTTCTCTTACTAGGAGACCTTAATAGTAGACATCCTTTATGGGGTGATGTTTTAGCAAATGCAAGGGGTAATATTATTTCGTCAATTTTGGAGAATGAAGATGTCGGACTCCTCAATACAAGAGAGCCCACACATTTTCATGTACAGACAGGTACCTTGTCCTGCATTGACCTATCAGTTGCAAGCTCTAACTGTCTTCTCGATTTTAATTGGAGAACATTAGATGATTGGCATACTAGTGATCTTGCACCAATCATTTTAAACACCAACAATGGTCCACCTTTACAGAGAATGCCTCGATGGAATCTTGATAAGGCAGACTGGGATAGATTTCGGGAGCTAAGTGAAATTGAAGGAAATGCAGAACAGTTTGAAAGTGTTGATGATGCCATGGACTTACTCAATGGAACTCTTCATACAGCAGGAGTAAATTCCATTCCCAAAACAACAGGGATATTCAGACGACGACCAGTCCCCTGGTGGTCATCTGAACTAACTGCCCTGCACAGAGCCACAAGAAAGTCTTTAACTCGATTGCGCATGCGCCGTACTGAGGAGAATTTAGTCATATACAAGAAATGTAGAGCACAGTTCCACCGTGCCATGAAAGAAGCTAGGCACCAGTCTTGAATGTCATTTGTTTCCTCCATTAACAGTTGAACACCAACTTCATCTGTGTGGAGGAAAGTCAAAAAGATAGCAGGCAAATTCACCCCAAACCCACCACCAGTGTTAAAGATAAATGGCCAGTATATGACTGGAGCAACCGAAGTTAGCAATGCCTTGGCTGACCATTTTTCAAATGTATCCAGCAAGTGTGAAACAGCTCCTGGTCACCAGCATAGGGGCATTGAAGAAAAGAAAGTTTTAAATTTTGCAACAACAAAGCAAGAGTCATATAATTCTCATTTTAAATATTAAACTTAGCCGGTGAATATATAATAGCTGACGTCTCCGACGGCTCGACAGATTCCAAAAAACTCGCGAGCAATCGCCATGAAGGTTGCGGGTGTGCCCACCAGCGCCGACTATCGGTCAGATACCGCATATACATGTAAACAGCCTCAGTTCTTCTCTGTCTGTTTCATCGACAAGTCGATTCCATACTCGCTTTATGACCTCGAGTTTTCTACCGAATTGGTGAAGTACTTGGTTTTGGTTTTATTGCTTTCGCCGTGTTGGCTTATTCAATACTATTTTCAAAAGAAATGCTTTTGAAAGGAGTGTAGAAGTGTTTTGCCCTTGCTTTTTTATCTCTGGTTTTTCCATAGAGTAAAGATGGCCGACCCTTCCCTCAGTGTACGGAAGTGTGTTTTAGGCTTTTAGTATTTATTTTATCACGTTATAAATTATTGTTGATAATTATAGATTTTCCTCTATATATTTTATATCTCACCCGCCTTTATTAGGCCTCTTCGATTAGCTTTCCATTTATACTAAACATCAAAATAAATTTTATGTTTTGTTTATATGCGGCCTTTTACCTATTCCTCCCCTAGTCCGAGATGTAGGCGGTCCTAACTTGGAAACCGAAGTTAAACACTGTTGAGCCCATTCAACTTTTATTTTCGTTAAGTTTAAATCATTTGCTCTGTAAGAGTCATGAAATGAATATTTTAAGAAAGATATTCTTTGAATAGTCTTCGTGCTGTTTTTTTCAAAGATGAACTAACGTTTGGTTTATTTATGCTACGCAGTTTGCGTTCTATCGTTACGATAGAGAAAGAGAGAATCACGGTTTCACTTTGCAGAAAGAGTAAATCGATTTTGACGTTTTGTTCATTCTTCTTTCAAACTGAAGTGTTTTAAATACTAATTTAAAGGAACTTGTTAATTTTCAATTTCTTAGCCCTTTCAGTTTTTTTCCTTTGGTCAAATAACCTGTTTATTGACGAAGGGTGAATGGGCATTTCTCTTGTGTGTGACAAGAGAGAGAGAGAGAGAGACGGAGAGAGAGAGAGAGAAAGAGAGAACGATCCGATCTTTATTCTCGTCCCAAGTAAGGAGTTTGGGAGCGAGTAACGTTCTCGATTCAGTTTTTTACTCTCGTCCCAAGTCTCTGTACGGGGAGAGGGGATAAAACGTTTTTAGTTTTTATTCTCGTCCCAAGGCACTGTACGGTGAGAGATTGAAAACGTAGTCTTTAGTGAACTAGTGTTTAGTCTCCTCCCCAGTCACTGATCCTTTTCAACTTTATATATTTCCGTTTTATTCGATATATATGTTTACTGATTTTTGCATGTGTGTTTCATTTTGTACTAATGTGCTTACATTATACGACTCATTTCGCAATTATAACCTTTTGATGTAAGGGAAAATTGCGTGCTTCAGGTAGAAATCAGTTTTATTCATGCCTAATGTGAAATTATTGAAAAATACGATATCAGTGAAGTAAGTGCAAAAAACAGAAAATCGTAGTGATAAAGTGATAAGTGCGCAAAGTGTATTTAGTGTTGCGACCGAGGGTTCGTCTGTTCGTGCTTGTCGCTCCTCTAGTCCGAGACCTCTTGCAGGCTCCCATGCACCAGGGAGAAGTAATGTCGTAGGACTTAAGGGCACGAGAGGCTTTAACCAACGTACAGACGTTCCCTCTTTGGTATCGGACGTTTCTCGTCAAGATCGCCCTTACCATAAGACGGGTGAGACTGTGTTCTCCTCGTCATCCGAAGACTTTTCGCAAAAGAAACCTTGGCGACAAGGTTTCTAGACCCTTGAAGCGAAAGTCAGTCCCTTCACGACAGGTCCAGCGTCCTGGCTGTGGCCATTGGGGCATCTGTGTCCCTTTGCAGTCGTCGGTAGACTGTTTCGCCGATTAAACGTAAGCGTAACACGGGCTCTGAGAGTCTCAGTAAAGGCAATGTTTTGCCAACACAGACGTTACCGTCGTCTCGGCCCGTCCCGACTCCCGTTGATCCTAAATGGGTTGTCCTGCAGGATATGCAGACTAAGCTTGCCTCCCTTGTGGAGGAGTATACCGTTGAGCAGGTTCACGATGATTCTCGCCGTTATGCTGGTCGAGACTCTGGCCGTCAGCCGCCCAAACGAGCTTTTACTCGTCCTTTTGACATTATGAAACGTGATGTCGGTAGTTTGTCACATCTGTCACGTGACTTGGATCCTCACTCGCTGCAGTCCCGTGTTGACTTTCAGCCGCTGCCGCAGCCTCGTGTTGACGTTCAGCCGCTGCCGCAGTCTCGTGTTGACGTTCAGGACGTTCGCCAACCAGCTCAGTTGCCTTGTTTTGACGTTGAGCGTCAAGCACCGCAGTCAAGGGTTGTTTTGACTGCTCAGTCTAGGCAGTCAAGGCAGTCTCGACTTGAGGTCGAGCGTCCATCAACTCCTGTTGTTGTTGCTGGGCAGTCCTTTCAG
This sequence comes from Palaemon carinicauda, assembly GCF_036898095.1. Classification (NCBI taxonomy): domain Eukaryota; kingdom Metazoa; phylum Arthropoda; class Malacostraca; order Decapoda; family Palaemonidae; genus Palaemon; species Palaemon carinicauda. The sequence continues at coordinate 83,418,699 of NC_090754.1, forward strand.
CAGCGACATGACGTCGCTTCCTTGACTGCTACTGCTGCTCCTTTGCGTGTGGACTTTGCCTGTCAAGCATTGCCACCGCGGCAGGCATGAGACTAGGCAATTGTCGGACGAGGTTCCTTCAGATGAGGAAGTTGCTGTTCCCCCTCCTACTGATATTCCTTTGGGGACTTTGTCAGACGGAGAGGAGCCTAAAGCTGCTCAGCCCTCTATGGACTTTAAAAAAATCATGCTGATTTTTAAGGATCTTTGTCCGGACCATTTTGTAACTGCTGCTCCTCGTTCACCTTCGTCAGAATTTACACTAGGCCTAGCTACTTCGAAGCCGTTGTTTTCTAAGCTATTGCTCTCTCGCTCTTCTAAGAGAGCTTTACGTTTGCTAGGCGGCTGGTTGATCACCAGGAGGAGTTTGGGGGAGACAGCCTTTGCTTTCCCTCCTTTTAAACTGGCTTATAGAGCGAGCGTCTGGTATGACACGGGAGAAGTTCTCGGCTTGGGAGTTCCTGCCTCTGCCCAGGGAGACTTCTCAAGCCTCATACACTCTCCCCGTCGCCTGGCCATGAGACGCTCCAAGATTTTATGGTCGGCTTCAGAGCTAGACCATCTCCTGTTAGGAGTTTTTTCGAGCGTTTGAAGTTTTGCTGTACAATTATGTCATGCATAAACAAGGCTATCAGGGATGGCTCCAATGATCTGACAGCCACATTCTCTGCAGGAACAAGGCTATCAGGGATGGCTCCAATGATCTGGCAGCCACGTTCTCTGCAGGAGTACTTAAGATGTAAGTGCGCTCAATGTGTTCATTGTCAAGACAAACTTCACGATGAAGACTACCAAATCTGTCTTGGCAGCAGTAAGGGAAGGCGACTGGATGGTCTCTCTCGACCTTCAGGATGCATACTTCCACATCCCGATTCATCCAAACTTTCAACAACATCTGAGGTTTGTGGACGGGGAAGTAATGTACCAATGTCGAGCACTGTACTTCGGCCTCATTCCTGCTCCTCTTGTTTTTACAAGGCCCTTGCAAAATGTAGCAAGCTTTCTACATTTTTTGAGGATTCAGAGCCTCCCTTTATTTTGACGACTGGCTAATCAGGGCGTCATCATTATATCGCTGTCTGGAGAGCCTCTAATGGACATTAGACCTAACCAAAGAGCTAGGTCTCATAGTGAACGTAGAGAAGTCGTAACTTACAGTACCCCATCCCAGACTATTCTTTGTTTGGGAATGGAGATACAGTGTCTGATTTTTCGGGCCTTTTCGTCTCCCGCAAGAATGGAACAAGCTCTGTTAAAAGTCCTTCACTTGCAAGAGAAAAACAGTTGCTCTGTAAGAGTTTGAACTAGCCTCGTGGGAACTTTCATCGCTGGAGTTGTTTATCTCTCTGGGGAGACTCAACCTATGCCCTCTCCAATTTCACCTAAACCATTGGAACAAGGAGAAGGGCTTAGAGAGTATCTCTTTCCCAATCTCCAACTCAGTCTAGACATGTCTGACTTGGTGGGACAGCGACATCAGACTTCGAGAAGGTCTTTCTCTTGTGATCAAGAACCCAAACCATGTGTTGTTTTCAGATGCATCGGATTTGGGTTAGGGAGCTCCAATGGACAGTCTGGAATGCTCGGGTCTTTGATCCACGGATCAGAAGGAACTCCATTTAAGGCAAGTAACATCTCTCCTTTGGCGAGATTTGTGCAAGGAAAATGAATGTCTTGGCGGACGGCCTCAGCAGAAGAGGACAAGTCATCTCCATGGAGTGGACGTTGCATAAGACTGTGTGCGAGAAGCTATGGATGACATGGGGTCAACCCACCATAGATCTTTTTGCGACTTCTCTGACAAAGAGGCTCTCGACTTACTGCTTTCCAGTTCCAGATCCAGAGGCAGCCCACATAGACGCTTTCCTGCTGGACTGGTCTCACCTGGACGTTTATGCCTTTCCACCTTTCAAGATCCTAAACAAGGTGCTGCAGAAGTTCACCTCTCACGAAGGGACCAGGTTGACATTGGTTGCTCCACTCTGGCCCGCGAGAGAGTGGTTCACAGAGGTACTTCAATGGCTGGTAGACGTTCGAAGGAGTCTACCTTTAAGGATGGATCTCTTACGGCAGCCCCACGTAAGGAGTCTTCATCAAAGCCTCCCCGCGCTTCGTCTGACTGCCTTCAGACTATCAAAAGACTCTCAAGAGCTCGAGGATTTTCGAAGGAGGCAGCCAGAGCGATTGCGAGAGCTAGGAGAGCATCTACCATCAAGGTCTACCAGTCGAAGTGGGAAGTCTTTAGAGACTGGTGCAAGTCATCATCCATTTCCTCCTCCAGTACCTCTGTAGCCCAAATTGCAGACTTTCTCCTGCATCTGAGAAATGTTCGCTCCCTCTCTGCTCCCACTATTAAGGGCTACAGGAGCATGTTGGCTTCTGTGTTCAGACATAGAGGCTTAGATCTGTCCAATAATAAAGATCTCCAAGATCTCCTTAAGTCCTTCGAGACCTCTAAGGAGCGTCGTATGGCAACTCCTGGATGGAACTTAGACGTGGTCCTAAGGTTCCTAATGTCCGACAGGTTTGAGCCATTACATTCAGCCTCCTTGAAGGATCTCACCCTCAAGACGCTTTTCTTAGTGTGCTTGGCTTCGGCTAAAAGGGTCAGTGAGATCCATGCCTTCAGTAGGAACATCGGCTTTTCTATAGATAAAGCCACATGTTCACTTCAGCTTGGTTTCTTGGCCAAAAATGAACTGCCTTCTCGTCCTTGGCCTAAGTCGTTTGATATACCTTGCCTGTCAGAGATCGTAGGCAACGAGCTTGAAAGAGCACTGTGTCCAGTTAGAGCTCTTAAGTTTTATTTAGCTCGTACCAAATCCTTACGAGGTGGATCTGAGGCCTTGTGGTGCTCAGTTAAGAAGCCATCATTGCCTATGTCTAAAAATGCTTTGTCGTATTTTATTAGAGTTTTAATCCGAGAGGCTCACTCTCACTTGAGTGAAAAAGATCGTTGCTTGCTTAAGGTCAAGATGCATGAAGTAAGAGCTATAGCAACTTCCGTGGCCTTTAAGCAAAACAGATCTCTGCGAAGTATTATGGACGCGACCTTTTGGAGAACAAGTCGGTATTCGCTTCATTTTACTTAAAAGACGTCCAGACTCTTTATGAGGACTGCTACACACTGGGTCCATTCGTTGCAGCAAGTGCAGTAGTGGGTGAGGGTTCTACCACTACATTCCCTTAATTCCAATATCCTTTTAATCTTTCTCTTGAAATGTTTTTAATCTTGTTTTGGGTTGTACGGAAGGCTAAGAAGCTTTTCGCATCCTTTTGATTTGGCGGGTGGTTAAATATCATTTCTTGAGAGCGCCCAGATTAAGGGTTTTGATGAGGTCCTGTTGTATGGGTTGCCGCCCTGGATATAACAGCTCCTGGGAGTCTTTCAGCATCCTGAGAGGATGGCTGGGCTTCGTGAGGAAAGCGGACTAACAAGGCAGAGTAATCGTCAGAGTCAGCTTCCTTACCAGGTACCTATATTTATTTGGGTTTTGTTATGATATAACTGTCAAAAACTCTAAGCATATACGCCTTTATTGTATTAATACTGGTCTCTACCCACCACCATGGGTGTAAATCAGCTATTATATATTCACCGGCTAAGTTTAATATTTAAAAATGATATTTTGATTATAAAATAAATTTTTGAATATACTTACCCGGTGAATATATAAATTAAAGGCCCTCCCTTCCTCCCCGATAGAGACCCAGCGGAAAGAGAAGAACTGAGGCTGTTTACATGTATATGCGGTATCTGACCGATAGTCGGCGCTGGTGGGCACACACGCAACCTTCATGGCGATCGCTCGCTAGTTTTTTGGAATCTGTCGAGCCGTCGGAGACGTCAGCTATTATATATTCACCGGGTAAGTATATTCAAAAATTTATTTCATAATCAAAATATCATTTTTACTGAAAGAGAGTTTGATTCTGCTCTTGCTACGTGTAACGATACAGCCCCCGGATCCGATGGAATTCCATATGCAATGATTAAACACGTACATTTTAATACAAAGTTATTTATTTTAAGCATTTTTAATAGAATATGGCATTATCATAGCTATCCAAGTGTTTGGGAACTAGCCATTATTCTAGCCTTTTTAAAACCCGGTAAGGACAAGCTTTTAGCAGCAAATTATAGGCCAATTGTATTGACATCTTGTTTGTGCAAAATCATGGAAAAGATGGTCAATGTAAGACTGATGTGGTACCTGGAAAAGAAGGGTATTTTATCACCCATTCAATGTGGATTCAGGAAAATGCACTCAACGACTGATGTGCTGATACAACTTGAGTCCTCCATTTGTGAAGCCTTTGCTTTCAAACAGCACCATGTGACAGTCTTTTTTTATCTTGAAAAGGCATATGATACCACATGGAGATACGGTATACTTAAAAGAATCCATGAGTACGGATTGAGAGGAGAGCTACCACTATTCATCCAGTCATTTCTTTCACATAGAGTTTTCCAAGTGAGAGTTGGGGAAGCTCTATCACAGAGTAAATGCCAGGAGGAAGGAGTTCCTCAGGGGAGTGTGCTGAGTGTAACCCTTTTTGCTCTAGCAATTAATTGGATATCCTCAGTCATTCCCCGGGATGTTCTCTCAACATTATTTGTGGATGATCTCTCCATATCATTTGCTGGGGCCAGAATGGCAATGGTTGAGAGAAAAATCCAACTCTCTATTGATAAAATTATCCATTGGGCTGATATGAATGGTTTTAAGTTCTCGACAAGTAAAACTACAATTGTCCATTTCTGTCGTATACGTGGAGTACATCCAGACCCGGATATATATATCAAAGGTCAACGGATCGCATGTGCAAGTGAAGCTGAATTTTTAGGGTTGATATTTGATTGTAGGCTTACATGGGTTTCTCACTTAAAAGCATTAAAAGCTAAATGTGTTGAAGCTATGAATCTTTTAAAAGTATTGTCCCATACATCAGGGGGGCAGACCGCAATACAATTTTAAAATTATATAAGGCCTTGATATTTTCCAAAATTAGTTATGGATGCGAAATATACTCGTCAGCAACCCCAAGCCGGTTAAAAATATTAGATTCAATACATCATGCTAGCATTAGATTGTCCACAGGAGCCTCTAGAACTTCGCCTATCACAAGTCTCCTTGTTGATGCTGGGGAGTTGCCTCTTGACCTTTACCGAATGTCCTCTATTATTCGGTATTGGTTTAGATTGCAAAGACTCCCTACCCTCTTAATGAGGGAATGCCTTGATGAAGTCATTGAGCTTCAGCACGGCATTTCATTCCCGTGCTGAAACTTGGTGACGGGCAAGAGGGCTCTCGAACTTGGGGAAATTGCTCCCCCAGTTTGAATCTAAATTTCTCTCTTTCACCTTTTTTATTTTTCTTAATATTACTTCGACCTTATCCTAATTTCATAAACTTTCTTTAGTCTTGCTTTCCAAACTCTATGAGAAAAATTTCCCTCTATATGGGTGTATATATTATGTACATATATATTTATTAATTTCTTTTTTTTTCTCTTACGGCTTGGATGTTTTTACATCCATTGTAGCCCTGGTGGGGATGTTCATACATCCTTTATTGCTGCCTGCTTTGATGAGTGGGAGGAGGTATCACGGTTGGGAGGTGTTTGCATTCAAAGGTATATGTGAGAGTATTGGATGATTTCAGCCATCCCGAAGATGGTTTGGACCTTTTTGGCAGAACTATTCTAAAGTTTTGGGTCTTCGGAATCCAGGGGGATCCAATGCTTGGGGTAGGACTTTCGGCTTTTGGCCGGAAGCCCGTCATTATAGATATGGGGAGGATAATTCCATAATTTCTTGGTCTCAGTCCTAACAGGCAGGTTCAGCTTACACCTGTGCCTCTATATCTGTTTTGATGCTATCCTTCGGGTATGGTATGGAGTGGACCATCTGGGAAGTATACTCTGATTGTGCCGATAGTGGAGAGTGCAAATTTCCTTTCCGACGTGTGATGGCCTAACATTCTCGAGCAGGTACATCAAACTTACCCTTTTCTCTCTCTTTCGTCTAATGGATTCTATAAGGAACGAACCCCCATCCCCTGGATACGCTGACTCTCCCCCGGCACTGTTGACGACCTCTGCTAATGTGATAAGGGAAAGCTCTGTTGATGACTTCGGAACGGGAAAGGACCATTCTACTGATATTTCTAAATCAAGTAATTTGGGTAACACGAGGAAACTTCGAATCTTCCCTGTTACACAAATTTCAATAGAGACAAATTATGATGATCTATGTAAAGCATTTGAATGCTATGGATGCATAAAAGAAATAAGGATGAAACTTGAAGCTGAAACTTGGGATTCATGGATATCTTATAGTAGTTATGACGAAGCATTTAGTGCAATAAGTAACTTGAATAATATTAAAATTAATAACTTGAATGTCGCGGCTGCTCTCTGCGATAAGGTACCAAAAGATTTGGATGTGTATAGGCCTGCCGATTGGTTGGAAAAAGACGCAGATTTGGTTATGCCCTCCCAGAGAAATCCAAAACCACCGATGTGGCTTATAGCTGAATCAGAGGGGGTTACAGGGAACTATTTTAAAATATGCAAATTGATTCAGAAAAAAGTAGGAACTATTGCACCAGGCGATATATCTCGTTTCGGAAAAAATAGTTTCCTTATCCATGCCAAATCCAGTACACAGTCGGTAATATTGTCCAATATGAAAATAAGTAATGATGACATTAAGTTAGATGTCAAACCCCACGTAAATTTTAGCTACGGAAGGGGCATAGTTTTTAACAGAGATCTATATGATTTTACAGAGGAGGAGATACTGGCCATGTGTCCATTAAATGTATGGAAAGTTCATAAAGTCCCAGGTACATCAATGATAATCCTTACGTTCCAGGATGCTGATGTACCTTTTCTTATTATTATCGAGAACGAAAGGATTAAAGTAAGACCTTTCAAGCAGAAGCCATTGCAATGCTTTAATTGTTTTAAATTTGGGCACCCGTCCAAAGTTTGCAAAAATGAGAAGATGTGTGGTATTTGCTCCAAATCTTACCATGGAGAGTGTGCACTTGGAGCCAGGTGTTTACATTGCAGCTCAAATCACAAATCCACAGACAAGAGCTGCGAGCTATATAAGTTGGAGGAAGCTGCCCTCAACAAATCAAACTTAGAACATATAAGTGTGACCCATGCCAAAAGACTATTAATTAAATCAAATACATATGCTAAGGCATTAAAATCAAACCAACCTAGTGCTGCCAATAGCTCAAAAAAAAGTATACTATCTGACAAAATGTCAAATAACGAGGTAACCATATTACCTCCTGAGACTTTACCACGGTGTATTAACACTAGGTCATTGCCCATTGCTGTACAGCCTTCAGCCGCCTTTACAAAAAATAATACAAACCTCTCTCAGGCCATGTCCTTGCCTGATCTGATGGAGGTTCCACTTAAGACTAACTTACCTGATGCACCTGTTGTGGGAAAGGTGCAAAAACCTCGAATCCCACCATCTATTAATTGTAAAAGAGAGAGACCTCCATCTCTCTCTCCACCCTCCATTAGAAACGTTAAGGTTATGACATCAAATAAATTTGATGTTTGTCTGTTGATGTTTCTAATGAACCAGACGATGAACTGAATAAATCAGAAATTCAAGTTGAGGTCCACCATCCACCTCACCAAGTAGATAAAAAGAATACAAAGAAAAACACAAATGTAAAACCCAACATAACAAAGACCACCTCTGAAGAAACCTACTGGTAATAATGTTAAATTAAAAACTGCTAATGGGAAGACCTCATCCAAGATGTCTTCCAGAAATAATCCATAGTTTTCTCCTCCATTTTGCAATGGAACTGTCAGGGTTTGAGGGCGAAATATGAAGAACTTAAGCTCCTAATTCATGAGCATTCCCCCATAATTGTATGTCTACAGGAAAGTATGCTTGATTCTAACACTCCTAGTCCTCGAAAGTATGTTAGCTATAGAACACCATATAATCAACAAGCAGGGAGCCATGGCAGAAGTCTCATGTACATTCGTCGAGATGTTCCCCAAATACCTATGTCTATACGTACAACCCTGCAGGCAGTTGTTGTGCAAATTGATATAGGGAGAAAATATACAATATGCTCTCTGTACTTACCCCCAAATGATAATATTTTATATGATGATTTAGCAGAAGTCATTCAACAACTCCCTCAACCTTTTCTCTTACTGGGAGATATGAATGGTAGACATCCTTTATGGGGTGATGTTTTGGCCAACACAAGGGGCAATATTATCTCATCAATTGTGGAGAATGAGGATGTGGGACTCATTAATACAGGAGAGTCCACACACTTCCATGTTCAGACAGGTACCTTGTCATGCATTGACCTTTCAATTGCAAGCTCTAACTGCCTTCTTGATTTTGATTGGAGGACATTAGATGATTGGCATACTAGTGATCATGCACCAATCCTTATAAACAATAACAAGGGTCCACCTTTACAGAGATCGCCACGATGGAATCTTGACAAGTCGGACTGGGAAAAATTTCGTGAGCTAAGCGAAATTGAGGGGGATGCTGAACAGGTTGAAAATATCAATGATGCCAAAGACTTACTGAACGGAACTCTCCATACAGCAGGAGTCAATTCAATTCAATTCCCAAAACAACAGGGTTATTCAAACCACCCGTGGTGGTCTTCAGAACTAACTGCCTTCCACAGAGCCACAAGAAGATCTCTTAACACGATTGCGTAGACTCCGAACTGATGAGAATTTAATTATGTACAAGAAATGTAGAGCACAGTTCCGTCGTACCATGAAAGAAGCAAGGCGCCAGTCATGGATGTCTTTTGTTTCCTCCATTAACAGATTAATGGATTATGTGTTGATAACTAAAAGAATGTTTGGAAGATTGAAAGACGTGCACGTGTTTAGGGGTATGGCTAACGGTATGTCTGATCATTTTTTGGTGGAAGGAAAATTAGTTGTAGCAAAAGAGTGGGGGAATAGAGTAGGTGGATGTAAAAGGGAGCTAGTGAGGGTTGAAGAGCTAATAAAACCGGGGGTAAAAAGTAAATATCAGGAAAGGTTGAAAATGGCATATGACGAGGTGAGAGTAAGAGAAACTGGTAATTTAGAGGAGGAGTGGAAGTTAGCAAAAGAAAATTTTGTTGGGATTGCAAGTGATGTATGTGGCAAGAAGGTTGTTGGAGGCAGCATGAGGAAGGGCAGTGAATGGTGGAATGAAGGAGTGAAGGTAAAAGTGGAAGAGAAAAAGAGGGCTTTTGAAGAATGGCTGCAGAGTAATAGTATAGAGAAGTATGAAAAATATAGAGAGCAAAAGGTGGAAGTAAAGCGCAAGGTACGTGAGGCAAAGAGGGCAGCTGACCTGAGGTGGGGTCAGGGACTGGGTCAGTCATATGAAGAGAATAAGAAGAAGTTTTGGAAAGAAGTGAAGAGAGTAAGAAAGGCTGGTTCAAGAATTGAAGAGACAGTGAAAGATGGAAATGGAAGGTTGTTAAAAGGAGAGGAGGCAAGGAAAAGGTGGGCGGAATATTTTGAAAGTTTGCTGAATGTTGAGGATGATAGGGAGGCAGATATAATTGCGGTTCCAGGTGTTGAGGTGCCAGTGATGGGAGATGAGAATGAGAGAGAGATTACAATAGAGGAAGTGAGGAGAGCACTAGATGAAACGAGAGTAGGAAAAGCATCGGGTATGGATGGTGTGAAAGCTGAGATGTTGAAGGAAGGGGGTGTGACTGTACTTGAATGGTTGGTGAGATTGTTTAATGTGTGTTTTGTGTTGTCAATGGTACCAGTAGATTGGGCCTGTGCATGTATTGTACCACTATATAAGGGTAAGGGAGATGTGCATGAGTGTTGTAATTCAAGAGGTATTAGTTTGTTGAGTGTAGTTGGAAAAGTGTATGGTAGAATACTGATTAATAGGATTAAGGATAAAACAGAGAATGCAATCTTGGAAGTACAGGGTGGTTTTAGAAGAGGTAGGGGTTGTATGAATCAGATTTTTACAGTTAGGCAGATATGCGAGAAATATTTAGCAAAAGGTAAGGAGGTGTATGTTGCGTTTATGGATCTGGAGAAAGCATATGATAGAGTTGATAGGGAAGCAATGTGGAATGTGATGAGGTTATATGGAGTTGGTGGAAGGTTGTTGCAAGCAGGGAAAAGTTTCTACACAGGTAGTAAAGCATGTGTTAGAATAGGAAATGAGGTGAGCGATTGGTTTCCGGTGAGAGTGGGGCTGAGACAGGGATGTGTGATGTCGCCGTGGTTGTTTAACTTGTATGTTGATGGAGTGGTGAGAGAGGTGAATGCTAGAGTGCTTGGACGAGGATTAAAACTGGTAGGCGAGAATGATCATGAATGGGAGGTAAATCAGTTGTTGTTTGCGGATGATACTGTACTGGTAGCAGACACAGAAGAGAAGCTTGACCGACTAGTGACAGAATTTGGAAGGGTGTGTGAGAGAAGGAAGTTGAGAGTTAATGTGGGTAAGAGTAAGGTTTTGAGATGTACGAGAAGGGAAGGTGGTGCAAGGTTGAATGTCATGTTGAATGGAGAGTTACTTGAGGAGGTGGATCAGTTTAAGTACTTGGGGTCTGTTGTTGCAGCAAATGGTGGAGTGGAAGCAGATGTACGTCAGAGAGTGAATGAAGGTTGCAAAGTGTTGGGGGCAGTTAAGGGAGTAGTAAAAAATAGAGGATTGGGCATGAATGTAAAGAGAGTTCTATATGAGAAAGTGATTGTACCAACTGTGATGTATGGATCGGAGTTGTGGGGAATGAAAGTGATGGAGAGACAGAAATTGAATGTGTTTGAGATGAAGTGTCTGAGGAGTATGGCTGGTGTATCTCGAGTAGATAGGGTTAGGAACGAAGTGGTGAGGGTGAGAACGGGTGTAAGAAATGAGTTAGCGGCTAGAGTGGATATGAATGTGTTGAGGTGGTTTGGCCATGTTGAGAGAATGGAAAATGGCTGTCTGCTAAAGAAGGTGATGAATGCAAGAGTTGATGGGAGAAGTACAAGAGGAAGGCCAAGGTTTGGGTGGATGGATGGTGTGAAGAAAGCTCTGGGTGATAGGAGGATAGATGTGAGAGAGGCAAGAGAGCGTGCTAGAAATAGGAATGAATGGCGAGCGATTGTGACGCAGTTCCGGTAGGCCCTGCTGCTTCCTCCGGTGCCTTAGATGACCGTGGAGGTAGCAGCAGTAGGGGACTCAGCAGTATGAAGCTTCATCTGTGGTGGAAATGTGGGAGGTTGGGCTGTGGCACCCTAGCAGTACCAGCTGAACTCGGCTGAGTCCCTGGTTAGGCTGGAGGAACGTAGAGAGTAGAGGTCCCCTTTTTGTTTTGTTTCTTGTTGTTGTCGGCTACCCCCCAAAATTGGGGGAAGTGCCTTTGGTATATGTATGTATGTAATAACAGTAGAACACCACCATCTGCTGTGTGGAGGAAAGTAAAAAAGATAGCTGGCAAATTCACCCCCAACCCACCACCAGTGTTGAAGGTGAATGGTCAGTATGTAACTGAAGCAAATGATGTTAGCAATGCCCTGGCTAGTCATTTTTCAAATGTATCCAGCAAGTGTGTAGGAGCCCCTGGTCACCAGTATAGGAGCGTTGAAGAAAAGAAAATTTTAAATTTTGCAACAAGAAGGGAAGAGTCTTATAATTCTCCTTTCACCGAAAGAGAATTTGATTCTGCACTTGCTCATTGCAATGATACAGCCCCTGGACCTGATGGAATTCCATATACAATGATTAAACATGTACATTTTAATACAATGATATTTATTTTAAGCATTATTAATAGAATATGGCATGATCATAGTTACCCAAGTGTTTGGGAACTAGCCATTATTTTAGCCTTTTTAAAACCCGGTAAAGACAAGTTTTTAGCAGCAAACTATCTCCTATTGCATTGACATCTTGTTTATGTAATATCATGGAGAAGATGGTCAATGCAAGGCTGATATGGTACCTTGAAAAGAAAGGTATTTTATCACCGATTCAATGTGGATTCCGAAAAATGCACTCAACGACTGATGTGTTGATACGACTTGAGTCTTCTATTTGTGAAGCCTTTGCTTCCAAACAGCACCATGTTACAGTATTTTTTGACCTTGAAAAGGCATATGATACCACATGGAGATATGGTATACTTAAAACCATTCATGAAATCGGATTGAGAGGAGAGCTGCCACTATTTATTCAGGCATTTCTTTCACATAGAGTTTTTCAAGTGAGAGTTGGGGAAGCTCTATCAGAGAGTAAGTGCCAGGAAGAAGGAGTTCCTCAGGGTAGTGTGTTGAGTGTAACCCTTTTTGCACTAGCAATTAATGGGATATCCTCAGTCATTCCCCGGGATGTTCTCTCAACATTATTTGTGGATGATCTCTCCATATCATTTGCTGGAGCCAGAATGGCAACGGTTGAGAGAAAACTACAGCTCTCAATTGACAAAATTATCCAGTGGGCCGATATGAATGGATTTAAGCTCTCGACAAGTAAAACTACTATTATACATTTCTGTCGTATCCGGGGAGCGCATCCAGACCCGGATATATACATTAAAGGTCAACGGATCCCATGTGTATCGGAAACCAAATTTTTAGGTTTGATATTTGACTGTAGACTTACATGGGTTTCTCACCTAAAGGTGCTAAAAGCTAAATGTGTTGAAGCTCTGAATATTTTAAAAGTGTTGTCCCATACATCATGGGGGGGCAGACCGCAATACTATTTTAAAATTATACAAGTCCTTGATTTTTTCTAAAATTAGTTATGGTTGTGAAATATACTCTTCAGCCACCCCAAGCCGGTTGAAAATATTAGATTCAATACATCATGCAGGTATTAGATTGTCCACGGGAGCATTCAGAACATCACCTATCCCAAGTCTCCTTGTTGATGCTGGAGAGTTACCACTAGACCTTTACCGGATGTCTTCTATTCTTCGGTATTGGTTTAGATTGCAAAGACTCCCTAATTCTTTAGCCTTCCAGACTGCAAGCCTTGTAAGGCACCCAACATACTTTGAAATGCACCCAAAATCTCCTCAACCCTATGGCTTTTGGGTGAAACAATTATTAAACAGTCTGGATATAAGGTACTTCCATTCAAGGTATCATCAACGCCTCCATGGAAATTACCAGAGATATCTTTTTGTAAATATTTTATAGGAGATAAGAAGAATATGTCAGACCTAGAAGCCAGGTCTCTTTTTAATGAACATGTTAAAGAACATAGAGGATCAACTTTTATCTATACTGATGGCTCCAAATCTGATGCTGGCGTTGGATTTGGGGTACATAGTAATGGTTTTAATTGTAGAGGTGCACTTCCTCTGACCGCTTCCATATTTACTGCCGAACTGTATGGCATATTAACCGCTATTGAGAAAATAGCATTGGAAAAGGAGGGTAATTTTACAATTTTTAGTGATGCAAGGAGTGTCTTTCAAGCTATAGAAGTTTTTAATTCTAATAACCCTCTAGTTTTAAAGATTTTAGAATGGCTTTTTATTATTGGACGGGGAGTTATAACAGTTCAATGTTGTGGGGTTCCAGCACATGTAGGTGTGTGTGGGAATGAGAAGGCAGATTCACTGGCTAAGAATGCTGTATCCGAGTTGCTGCCAAGAAGGTATCCCATTACCTGTAATGATTTCTTACCTGACATCAAGAAATTGGTTTGCAATAAATGGCAACAGCAATGGGATAGCCTAGATGGGAATAAAATGCGAGAGGTAACAAATGTCATATCTCCCTGGAGGTATAATATGATGCCCCGAAAATGGGAGACGTCTCTTTGTCGTCTCCGTATTGGTCACACTCGGTTTACACATGAGTTTCTCCTGAAAGGCCAACAGCAACCGTATTGTGACGACTGTTTAGTACCTTTAACAGTGAGGCATTTGTTGACCGAATGCCCCAATTATAACAACTTAAGGAATAGATATTTGTTTGAGGCTCGAGGTGAGGGTGGCAGGTTCATCCTTGCCAAAATTCTTGGAAATGTGTCGTCCTACCATGCAAGTGGCATTTTTAGATTTATTTCAGAAGCATGTCTTCTGAAAAATATTTAACTTTTATGATTTTAATTGAATACTCTTATTTTTTATTTTATTTTATTTTTTATTTTTGTATACATAAATTAAATGTTACCGGCGTCAATGACCTCAGATGTCAGGATGCCTGAAAACTTTAAATCAATCAATCAATCAATCAAAGACTCCCTAATTCTTCTGCCTTTCAGAATGCAAGCCTTGTAAGACACTCAACCTACTTTGAGCTGCACCCAAAATCTCCTCAACCTTTTGGGTTTCGGGTGAAACAATTATTAAACAATCTGGATATAATTAGAAATAAGGTGCTTCCATTCAAGGTATCATCAACGCCTCCATAGAAAATACCTGACATATCTTTTTGTAAATACTTTATTGGAGTTAAGAAGAATATGACTGATTTAGAATCCAGGTCTCTTTTTATGGAACATGTCGAAGAACATAGGGGATCGACTTTTATATATACTGATGGCTCCAAATCTGATGCTGGCGTTGGATTTGGAGTACATAGTAATGATTTTAATTGTAGAGGTGCGCTTCCTCTAACAGCTTCCATATATACTGCCGAACTGTATGGCATATTAACCGCTATTGAGGAAATAGCTTTGGAAAAGGAGGGTAATTTTACAATTTTTATTGATGCAAGGAGTGTTCTTCAAGCTTTAGAAGTTTTTAATTCTAGTAACCCTCTAGTTTTAAAGATTTTATAATGGCTTTTTATTATTGGACGGAAAGGTATAACAGTTCGATTTTGTTGGGTTCCAGCACATGTAGGTGTGTCTGGGAATGAGAAGGCAGATTTACTGGCGAAGAATGCGGCATCCGAGTTGCTACCAAGGAGGTATCCCATTCCTTGTAACGATTTCCTACCTTACATCAAGAAATTGGTTTGTGATAAATGGCAACAGCACTGGGATAGTTAAGATGGCAATAAAATGAGGGAAGTAACAAATATCATATCACCTTGGAGGTATAACATGATACCCCGAAAATGGGAGACAACTCTTTGTCGTCTCCGTATTGGTCACACACGGTTGACACACGAGTTTCTGCTGAAGGGCCAACACCAACCGTATTGCGAGGACTGTTTAGTACCTTTAACAGTGAGGCATTTGTTGACCGAATGCCCTAATTTTACTAACTTAAGAAATAGATATCTGTTTGAGGCTCGAGGTGAGGATGGCAGGTTTATCCTTGCCAAGATTCTTGGACATGATGTGTCTTACTATGCGAGCGGAATTTTTAGATTTATTTCAGAAGCAGGTCTTCTGAAAACTATTCAACTATTGTAATGACTTCTTAATTTTTATGGTTTTAATCGAATTCTCTTTTAATTTTCATATACAGTAAATAGTATCGGCGTCAATGACCTTAGATGTCAGGATGCCAGAAAACTTTCAATCAATCAATCAATCAAACCCCTGCTCCAGTTGTAGCTGAAGGCTTAGCTCCCCCCCTCCGAACATCCTTCGAGGGAGGAACTAAGTCCAACAGTCTCTCCTGCGGGTGATTCTCCCCCCCGGTGGAGTTCACTGACAGAGACTCCTCTTCGGAGGACTGCCGATGGTTTGCCTGCTGCTCCCAGAGGACTTATTAGACTCAAGGCTTACCTTCCTCTTCGTTGCCGAGGTCTTCCTTCTCCTCACAAGGGTGTTAGGAGGCGCCTCTTCGGATCTTCATCCTCGCAGTCCCCCGCAGAGGAACCTCGTCCTTCAGCGACCGTTCCTGCTACTTCTTTAGACCTGGACCTCTCCGCAGATCGTTCGCGATCTCCTTCTCCTGCCAGACCTGCTGACCTGCCGTCGCCCTTCCTGGCTGCAGACGCGCTGTGGGCGCCCACCCATCCCGTTTTCCAACGGGCACCGGTCCCTTCGGGGCAAAAGGGGCTTTCACACATTGTGTGTAAGTCCTTTAAGCGCCAGTTGTTCCATAACCGAAATACAAACCATGCCATTTAAATAGGGTATTACTTTCGGCGTAGCTGAAATGACGAGCCATTAGAATTTTAAGGAGGGTTTACTACCCCCTCGCTAGTTAGCGAGGGGGTAGGGGAGGGGTAGCTAGCTACCCCTCCCCCCTCACACACCAGTGATAGTTCTCTTTGCTTTTGGCTCGGGTGATGAACAGACGTGTCTGCTCTCACCCTCGCGTATTGACAGCCTTAATCTTTTTTGCTTTTTCTTTCAGTTGTGTGTTTGGAAGTTGGTGTCTCTCTTTATCATGCTGAAGTGCCCCTGGTTACCAGACCGCCCTTGTGGGACAAATATGTTGGCGGTCGAGACGGACCCTCACCCCTTGTGTCCGTTCTGCAGGGACCAACGGTGTGATAAGGATGAAGTTTGTAGTGAGTGCAGGGAGTGGTCTACCTCCCAGTGGGAGAGGTTTTCCCGGCGCCAAAAGAAGTCCAAGCGGGATCTTTCTCCTTCAAGGATCTCCTTGAAGAAGGAAATCTCCAAGGACTCTTCTTTCGTTGCCCGAACCTCCTCCGAAGCTCCCACTCGATCAGTCTCTCCCGAGAGGCCGTCGAGTGGTAGCGTAGGCCGTACTTTTGTTGACCGACCTCGGGATTCGGGAGAGGTAGTTGCCTCCCATAGCGAGGCAGCTCCTCCTCCTCCTCCTCCTCCTCCAGGGGGGATTTATCTATGAATGTTGCTAATGATGATTTGTTGCAGCTTTGGGTTTCCATGTGGCTTAAGGGTTCGCCCTCCAGGGAAGCCCTGTTTGACCTTATCCAGTTGGGAGCACCTATCAAACAGTCGCCGGTGATAACGGAGGTTGACCCTCCGTCTATTGTCGACGTTGTTGTGGCAGAGGCTTCCGGCGAGTTGGGTCAAACCTCTGCCTTGGTTGCTGATGTTGCTGAAGGCTTGGTTCCCCCCTCCGAACACCCTTCGAGGGTGGGCCCAAGTCCAACGGTCTCTCCTGTAGGTGATTCTCCCCATCGGGGGAGTTCACTAATAGAGATTCCTCTTCGGAGGACTGACGATGGTGTTCCTGATGCCCCCAGAGGACGTATCCGACGCAAGGCTCGTCTTCCTCTTCGCCGTAGAGGCCTTCCTTCTCCCCACAAGGGAGTTAGGAGGCGCCTTTTCAACTCCTCGTCCTCGCAGTCCCCCGCAGAGGATCCTCCTCACCGTTCTTTGACCGTTGCAGCTGCATCACTGGACCCCTCTGCAGATCGTTCGCAATCTCCTTCGCCTGCCAGACCTGCTGACCTTCCTTCTCCGTTCCTGGCAACTGACACACTGTGGGCGCCCACACACCCCGTTATCCAACGGGCACCGGTCCCCTCGGGGCAAAAGGGGCTTTCTCACAATGTGAGCAAGTCCCTTAAGTGCCAGGTATCCCCTGCACGCCCACTCTCTCGTGCGCTCTCGCGCACAATTCCGCGCAAGCGCTCACCTGTTCCTGATGTTCCTGAGACAACGACCCAGAGACATCCTATGCCAGGGACAACGCGCAAGCGATCTCCTGCTGCAGAGTCGACGCGCCAGCGCTCTCCTGCTCGCCACCGACCTCCTGCTCGTCAGTGCTCACCTGCGCGCCAGCGATCTCCTGTACGTCAGCGATCTCCTGTACGTCAGCAATCTCCTGTACGTCAGCGATCTCCTACTCGCCAGCGCACAGCTGCATGCCCTGATCCTGTTACGCACTACGCGCGCCCACGATCTCCTGCGCACCCACAATCTCCAGATCGCCAGCGCTCTTCACCTGCTCGCCATCGCTCACCTGCGCGCCCTCGATCTCTGGATCCGAGCACAGGAAAGAGGAGTCGTCCCTCGCCTTCTCGCCAGCGATCTCCTGCACGCCCTTGGAACTCGCCCACCCGTCAGCCCTCGCCTGCGCACCATCGCGCACACAGTTTCCAGCCCCTACCGTGCACCCTTCTAGAGGCTTCTGAGATCCTGCGCGTCCACAAGCAGTCTTTGCTGGTCCTTCTGCGCGTCCTCTGTCTTCACCAGACCGCGCACCTGCTCGCCATCGATCTCCTGCGCGCACATGCGCACCATCTCCTGCGCGCCATTATTCCCCAGCACGCACACGCGCCCACGAGCCTGCTCGCCGTAGATCACCTACGTGCCCACGCGCACCGTCGCCTGTGCGCATTCGCTCACCTGCGCGCATTCGCTCGCCTGCGCGCCATCGCTCGCCTGCGCGCCATCGCTCGCCTGCGCGCCATCGCTCGCCTGCGCGCCATCGCTCGCCTGCGCACCATCATTCTCCTGCTTGCCACCACTCGCCCGCGCGCTCCCTCCCCCTTCGCGTCCACGCGTTCCCCCGCACACACGCACACGTGCGCGAATCTGGGATTATTCCCTCGCGCGAGCGCCAGCGCGAGCCTAAGCGCTATTCCCACCGGGTTTTGCAACGTGAGCTATCGAGCGAGTCTTCAGAAACGAGAGCAGCTAGGTCGTCTTCACCCCCATCTTCTTCCCTTTCTTACCAGGCAGGCCATGTTGTAGTCTCTACTCCAAAGGATCGCCCGATTCCCTTCCCTCCAGAGGGAGTCTGACACTGCGTCTGTCAGTAAGCAGCCATGGTTTGAGTCCCTTATCAGAGCTGTCGTCCAGGCTGTTAAGCCTGCCTCCTCTAATTTGGTCCTCAAACCAAGGGCAGCTTCGACCCCACTGAAGAGGAAGAGAGGAGTAGAGGTCGTGGTGACTTCTCCTTGGGTCAAGCTGGCTCCTAAGAAGTCCGTCAGGAAGGCTCCTTCCCCCCCTCAGACGTTTTCTCCATCCCCTGTGGACGAGGATTTTTTGTCCTCAGGGAAGTATTCCGAGGCGAGACCTTCTCCCACCGCACCAATGGGAGCAACCCCACCTCGAGCAGGGGAATTGTCCCGTGTTGGGGCGGAGAAGAGCCCTCAGACTTCGTTGCTGGAGTCCTGTATCCCTCCTAGGAGGGATCTGAAGGACTCGAAGACCATCCCAAAATCATCTTCCAGGATTTGACCAGAGCCAACGAGACCCGCGGAGAACGTCCACGTGTCCCCCCAAGAAGAGCCTTTGGGGACGGGAGACTTCGCTGCCAGTTCTCCAGGGGGAGAGCAGCAAGAGTCAGAGCATGCCTTCTGGCAGGTCTTGACTCTGATGAGGAATCTCAACAAGTTTCCAGACCCTGAGATTCCTCCTCGTGAGGGCAAGGACACAGTCCTGGACCGAGTCTTGGGCACTCAGAAACCCACTAAGGCCAGTGCTGCTCTGCCCTGGTTCCAAGGGGTGAAGAGTGCCAGGATGAGGTTGAGGGCCAGCTCTCCGAGCTCGCCTCCTCCAGCCGTTCCACTGCTGGCAACAAGCTCCTCCCGCCTCCTTGTGTCCACCAGAGGAGGTATTTTGAGATCATGGAGGAGTCTTGTTTAGCTCTTCTGTTGCACCACTCTATGGAAGAGCTTACCAAGGGAGTTCCTCTTGATAGACTCTCTAGCCGGCAAGTGACTTTCTCGGTGACAGAGATCCTAAACCAGGAGGTCGCAAAGTGTGCCATGCAGGCTACTTCGGGGCTGGATGTCTGTTTGGGGTCTCTGGGCATCCTTTTGCGATCTGAGGATCTGTCCAAGGAAAGCACTAGGAAGGCCCTGGAGACCTTCCTCCTCTTAGGCACCCTCACCATTGAGTTTCTGACTCCCCAAGTCTCGAACTTGTGGGCCAATTCGATCTTGAAACGACGTGATGCGGTGGTAGAGAGGTTCCATTCGAAGGTCTCAACCATCGAAGTCAGCAAGCTCAGACACTCTTCCCTTATGGGAAAGAGCCTGTTTGAGCCCAAGGATGTGGAACAGGCAGCTTAGAGGTGGAGGAAATCCAATCAGGATTCTCTCCTCCAAAGGGCTCTCACATCGAAGCCCTACAAACCTCCAGCACCTCAACAATAACCTCGCCAGTCCAAGACGACGAAACCGGCAGCGGCAGCGAAGACAACGGTGTCCAAACAGCAGCCCTTTCCTGTCAAAGACAAGAGAGGCAAAAAGTCCTCCAGGGAAGGCAAGAATCCTAGGGGGTGCGGCCGAGGCCGCAAACGCTAGGATTGGTAATCCCCCTGCATGTCCACCAGTGGGGGGATGCCTGCAAAGTTGCGCAATCAGGTGGCAGCAACTCGGGGCCGATTCCTGGACAGTTTCTGTAATCAGTCAAGGATATCACTTCCCGTTCATAACATCTCTACCTCCCCTGACAGCGAATCCAGTGTCGTTGAGCTCTTATGCCATGGGATCGGCAAAGAGGCTAGCCCTACGGGCAAAAGTCGAGACTATGCTAAAGAAGGATGATCTCCAAGAGGTCGTCGACGGGTCCCCAGGCTTCTTCAGTCGACTTTTTCTTGTAAAGAAGGCATCTGGAGGCTGGAGACCAGTCATTGACCTCTCAGCTCTGAACGGGTTTGTCAAACAAACTCCGTTCAGCATGGAGACCGCAGATACGGTCAGACTTGCAGTGAGACCACAAGACTTCATGTGTACACTGGATCTGAAGGACGCGTACTTCCAGATCCCAATCCATCCGTCTTCAATGAAGTACTTAAGATTCAGCCTAGACAGGTGCTGTGTTTCGATCTCTCCACAGTACCTCAGGTTTTCACCAGTGTTCACCCTGATCTCTTCGTGGGGACACATGATCGGCCTTCGTCTACTCTGTTATCTGGACGATTGGCTGATCCTGGCAGACTCGGAGTCGACCCTTCTTCGACACCGGGACAAGCTTCTGGGACTTTGCCAAGATCTATGGATCATGGTAAATCTCGAGAAGTCTTCTCTGCTTCCATCTCAACGACTGGTATATCTAGGCATGATCTTGGACACCAATCTCCACAAATCCTTTCCATCAGACGACAGGATAGCAAGGCTGAGGAGGGTCGCAGATCCTTTCCTCAGACGGGAAGAACTCCCAGCCCAATCGTGGTTACGTCTCCTCGGTCACCTTTCCTCTCTGGCCCGTCTATTTCCAAATGGGCGCCTCAGGATAAGATCCCTGCAATGGCAGCTCAAGTCCCGGTGGAATCAAGGTCACGATTCCCCGGACATTTTGGTCCCTATGGGTCCTGGGGAACGGACGGAACTTCAATGGTGGGTGACAGACGAAAACCTCTGAAAGGAAGATGCTCTTCTCGTCCTCCCCCCGGACTTGATGCTGTTCTCGGACGCCTCAAAAGAAGGGTGGGGGGCCTACGTTCTGAACCACAGGACCTCAGGCCTATGGTCAGAATCAGAAAAGTGCCTCCACATAAACCTGCTAGAGATGAAGGCCGTCTATCTGGCACTTCAACAGTTCCGACAGTACCTGGTGGGTCACTCCGTGGTGGTGATGAGCGACAACACCACGGTAGTGGCTTACATCAACAAGCAGGGAGTTACCTTTTCACAACAGCTATCCCATCATCCAGTAGAGATACTGAGATGGACCGAAGTCCACTCTATTCCAGTATGGGCTTGCTTCATTCCGGGCAAAAGGAATGTGCTCGCCGACAGTCTGAGCAGAGCATCCCAGATAGTGAGTACTGAGTGGTCTTTGGATCCTCTAGTAGCCAACAAAGTCCTGACTTTGTAGGGTTCCCCGACTGTGGATCTGTTCACGACAGCCTTGAATTTCAAGCTTCCGCTGTACTGCTCCCCAGTCCCGGACCCCAAGCCACTCTGGCAAGATGCCTTCCAACAACGGTGGGACAACATCGACGTTTACGCCTTTCCCCCGTTCTGTCTGATGAGAAGGGTGCTCAACAAGACCAGAATATCGGTCAACCTCTCGATGACTCTCATAGCTCTGCTGTGGCATCACGCGGAATGGTTCCCGGACCTTCTGCAACTCCTTACGGAGCCTCCGAGAGAACTCCATCTGCGACATGAGCTACTCAAACAACCACACGCCAACATCCACAAAGCTGTAGCTTCGCTTCGGCTTCACGCCTGCAGAATATGCAGCATCAAGTTGCGGAAAGGATGTCTGGACACCAGCGTAAGTCATCCGCAGGGGTCTACCAGGCAAAGTGGAGAGTTTTCTGTGGTTGGTGTCTTGGAAGGAGTATCTCTCCACTCGATGCCACTATTCCAGCAATAGCGGAGTTCTTCGTGTACTTGCGAGAAGAAATGCGCCTTTCAGTCTCGGCAGAGAAAGGCTATCGCTCAGCCATAAGTCTTGCCTTCAGGGTCAAAGGAGTGGACATTTCTTCTTCGCTGGAACTTTCCCTACTCATACGTAGTTATGAACTTACCTGCCCTCAGTCGGAAGTGAGACCTCCTCCTTGGAACGTGGTTTGAGTTCTCAGGTCTCTAAGAGACCTCCCTACGAACCATTACGCCAGGCTTCAGATCGCCCCCTGACTTGGAAGACGGTGTTCCTACTAGCTTTGGCGTTGTAGTGGTTTGCGGACTGTGGCCAAAGGTAGCACCCAAACTGCCTAGTATCCGAATGCCGACCACAACCCGACGTTCACTACACAACAAACATACAACGGTGGAATACCCAAAAACCTAAGTAACAGTTCAAAGCACTGGGCACCACCCCTTGATTTATAATGGGCAAGGGGACCCAGCTAGATCCTGACTTAAACCTTTGCTTCTCCAGCTTGCTGATCATAAGTATAAGAACATTAGGTGAAAGGGACTATTATAAGTTATTTGAAAGATTAAAAAAACAGTGGCTGAGTAGGGGAACTCAGTGGTTTTAGGAACTGGAATAAGATACTGTATTATAAAAAAACAAGAAAAAAATATTTATTTAACCAAAACTGTTAGGATTACAATTACATTGACCCATCAATCCAAATAAAAAATTAAAGGCAAAATTAGCATCCCTTTACATCAAGCTTCAGCCACAGGATAACCAGATAAACAAATTTTGAAAAAGAATAAAAAAATTATTCACATACTGGTCACTCACGTTTACTAAGCCATCTCAAACCAACCACCCATAAGAAATATATAAATCTGTGAGACTACTGAACGACAATACTTTCCCCTGAATCACTACTGTCCTTTCAATATCTAGTTCACCACTAAACTGCAAAGTCACTTAAAATTATCAAACTCTACACGGTAAGGCCGCATACGATGCCGTGCAGGTCTCTGCAGGCCCACAATAACAATGTCTCAAAAATTTTGTTAACAACACGAGCAATCGCCAATGGCCTTATAATACATTGGTTGTGGTGTTATTCAGTCAAACACATGATGGTACTTACAGTTCACAGGCAGTGAAAAATGAATACAGAGCAGACACACACACCACTACACACTGGTAACAGGCCATCAACCACATTCATAATTGTTATGAGCAGTACTAGACAGATACTCTGTTCCTATATACTTTACATACAGTGGTCTCGAGTAAATTTCCCTTACAATTGGGAACTTCTGTCAACATAAATGTCTGCCGTATCTGTTCTTTTTTCTTTTCTTGATGAAGGAACCTATTCTTGTAAAGTACAGTACTCCTATTTACTCAAACTCTGGTTACACATTCAAACCCTACAGAGAGTAGGGCATGCTGCAAAAACAAATGTTGTTAAGACAGTTGGTAGGACCAAACAAAAATATATACATATCCCTTAAACATATACATTATGCTTGCAAAACATTTAAACCTATTTAAGAAAAATTGAAAACTTTACAGTGAATAAAATGTTATAGTACAGTACTGGGGCAGAATATCAGACATTATGACAAAAGGGAATTAATAATGAGAGTTACTTTAAAACATATATAACCCAAGCTTGTTATATGTGGAAATGGTTTGTATTTTTCCCAACTATTATTAATTTTTTCCACAGCGTCAGCCAAGCGAGTTAGTGAACTTCATGGTCTCCTGTATGACATCGCCCATTCAAGGGGATGGGGAGAGGTAAGGTTCAACTTCGTCCCTGAGTTTATTGCTAAGACTCAGAATCTGGGAGTGCCGGACCCTCGGTCCGACTCCTTCCTTATTTCGAGTCTTCGTTCCGCAACAGATGACCCAGACCGTCTCCTACTGTGCCCAGTAAGGAGTCTGAGGCTATATCTGAAAAGAACAGCTGCAATTCATCCCCAAGTGCAGGCATTGTTTGTTAGCACTGGGAGATCCAAGAGGAGGGTTACTAAGAACACCATCTCAGCATGGATTCGAAAGGCAATCCATCTGTCCCTGAATCCAGACCCTCCTCCATCACTTCGCCCTAGAGCTCATGATGTCAGGGGAGTAGCTACGTCCCTGGCCTTCAAAAAGAACTTCTCAGTGACGCAGGTTCTACAAGCAGGGGTATGGAAGCGTCAAACGACCTTCACAGCCCACTACCTGCAAGACGTGACCCACAAGAGACTCGATACATTCTCTATCTGTCCTGTGGTGGCTGCACAACAGCTGGTTTAAACCTCAGGCTCCTTAATGGATGAGTAGCAGAGGGGTGAGGGCATTGTTACCCAGTTTTAGTCTGCATGAAAGAAAAGGTATGTCTGGCACTTATTCTTTTCTTCATCCTCCCCTCTCTTGGGGAAAGCAGCATCCTGGGTTCTCTGCACAGCTGACCTCAAACCACTGCAGGTAAACCATGTTCCCTTGTGTTCCTAGTATTAAGTTAATACTGTCGCGTCCCCATACCCTGATGAGGTGGTATTGGGAGAGTCCTAGCCTAAAGTTTCCATCTAAAGAACTTCAGGTCAACTTCCTAGGACAAGTCACACATATTCCTTCACACACAGCTTATGTAGGCAGCAGCCCTTGCATAGCAAGGTGCGAGCAAGGTGCAGGGACTCTTTATTGTTGAGTGCTGACACACTCAGATAATGAGTCCTCGGGCAAACGCCAAAAGCCAGTATGGCTGGGACTTATTCCACCCTTCCTAAGGGTTAAGTCACCCACTTTAAATAACATGGTTTGTATTTCAGTTACGGAACAAATGACAAATTCGTAGATAATTTGTATTTTTCCTAACTATACAAACCTTAGCTATTTAATCAAATTTGCCCGCCAGCCCTGTCCCCCATGAAGCCCTACCTCTAAGCAAAGTGAACTTACCACACAGGTGTGTGTGGGGGTAGGGTAACAAACTACCCTCCCTACTAGCGGTGGGGTAGTAATCCCTCGTTAAAATTCTAATGGCTCGTCCTTTCAGCTACGCTGAAAGTAATTACCCACTTTAAATATCTAAGGTTTGTATAGTTAGGAAAAATACAAATCATCTCTGAATTTGTCATTTTTGGTTTCACTTATGGATGAATCAAGAAATGTTCCTACAGTACTCTTGTCCTTGATAAAGCTATTTATGAAGGTAGGGTCCCTACATTGCTTCATGGATAGATAGATCCTGTAAGTGATGGGTTTATGTACCTATCTGATAAATCGATCAGAACATTACGTCAATCCGTATGCAAGTGTATACTGTATACCCACAAAATTCCCAGGCTATGGTAGGGGTTAGAGGGACATGTTAATCAATACCGTTTTCATTGTATGATTATCGCCATGCAAAATTACTTTTTAAATATTTAACTTAGCCGGTGAATATATAATAGCTGCAACTCTGTTGCTCGACAGACAAAAAACAGTAAAAACTCGCCAGCGATCGCTATACAGGTTGCGGGTGTGCCCACCAGCGCCAACTGTCGGCCAGATACCACTCTCTCGATGTAAACAAAGACTCAATTTCTTCTCTGTCGACGTGTCGACAAGACGTACTTTTACTCGCTGTAGAACCTGGAGTTTTCTCAACATATTTGGTGAAGTACTTCATTTTGGTTTGAGCTTTCGCCCTGCAGGTGTTTTATCTTCATCTTAAATCTTGAACTCGTTTTGGATAGATTTAATTTTTGGTGACAAAGAGAGTATGGACTTTCTTTGACTTTTAAATGGCCGACCCTTCCCTTAGACGGAAGTGTGTTTAGGCTTTTAGTATTTATCTTATCACGTTATAAATTAATTATAGATTTTCCTCTATATATTTTATATCTCACCGCCTCTATTAGGCCTCTTCGATTAACTTTCCATTTATAATAAACATAAAAAATAAATTTTAATGATTTGTTTATATGCGACCTTTCCTGAGAGTAGGCGGTCCTAACTTGGAAACCGAAGTTAAACAACGTTGAGCCCTTTCAATCGTAAATAGCTTTTAAAGAGCTAATGATTTAAAACTTTTTAAATGAATATTTTTAATAAATATTTTATGAAAAAATTTCTTTGAATAGTCTTCGTACTGTTTTCAAAGATGAACTAACGTTTAGTTTATTTATGCTACGCAGTTTGCGCTCTATCGTTACGATAGAGAGAGAGAGTATCACGGTTTCACTTTGCAGAAAGAGTAAATCGATTCTGACGTTTTGTTCATTCTTCTTTCAAAGCTTAAATATTTTAAATTCTATTTTAAAGGAGCTTTTTAATTGAAAAACCTTTCAGTTTTTTCCTTTGGTCAAATAACGTTTTTTTGACGAAACGTATTTGGGCTCTTCTCTTAGGTGCGAAATCAAGAGAGAAAGAGAGAGAGAGACAGAGACGGAGGGAGAGAGAGGAGAGAAAACGTTCCGTTCAAGCGGGTAACGTTGTTCTCGAGTTACTCTCGTCCCTAGTCTCTGTACGGGGAGAAAGGATAAAACGTTTTTAGTTTTATTCTCGTCTCCAGGCAATGTACGGTGAGAGATTGAAAACGTAGTTTTCAATGAACTAGTGTTTATTCTCTTCCCCAGCCACTGAATTTTTTTATCTTAAAAGTTGTTTACTGTTTTTTTTGCTGGTATTAATGTGCTTGCATTATACGACTGATTTCGCATTTACTACCTTTTGATGAGGGTAGAATTGCGTGCTTCAGGTAGAAATCAGTAAAAGTTTCGATTTCAGTGAAATAAGTGCAAAACAGAAAATCGTAGTGATAAAGTGATATTGCGCAAAGTGTTACAGTGTTGCGTCTGAGGGTTCGTCTGTTCGTGCCTGTCGTTCGCCTAGTCCGGGACCTCTTGCAAGCTCCCAAGCCCAGGGGAGAAGTAATGTCGTACGACTTATGGGTTCGAGAGGCCTTGATCAGCGAACAGACGTTTCCCTCTATGGTATCGGGTGTATCTTACCAAGATCTCCCCTACCATAAGGCGAGAGAGACAATTTTCTCCTCGTCATCCGAAGGCTTTTCGCATAAGAAACCTGAAACAAGGTTTCGAGGCCCTTAAGCGAAAGTCAGTCCTTTCAGGACAGGTCCAGCGTCCTGGTTGCAGCCATTAGGACAGCTCTGACCCTATGCAGTCATCGGAAAACTGCTCGCCGCCTAACAAAAGCGTAACACAGACTCCGAGAGTCTTTTTTGTTGGCAAAGTGTTGCGGTCACAGACGTTACCCTCGTCTCTTACAGCAACCATTTCCGTTGATCCTAAATGGGTTGTATGGCAAGACATGCAGAATAAGCTTGCCTCCCTTATGGAAGACTATTCTGCCGATTAGTCCGTTGAGCCTAGCCGTTTATCTCATCGAGATCCTGGCTTTCAGCCAACCTAACGTTCCTTTGTGCGTCCTGTTGACGTTGGCGTAGCTAAGTCACGTCAGTCAGGTTGTTTAGAACCACACTCGATGCGGTCTCGTGTGGATTTTCAGCCACATTTGGACGTTAGGCCACTTGCTGATGCTCCTGTTGACGTTCAGGACGTTCGCTAACAATCGGAGTTGACTTGTTTTGACGCTGTGCGTCAACCTACGCATTCTAGAGTTGTTTTGACTGCTCAGTCTAGGCAGTCAAAGCAGTCTCGAGTGGACGCTGTGCGTCCTCACGCACCTGTTGTTGTTGACAGTTCACAGACTGTCAAGCAGTTACATGACGTTGCGTCCTGGTCTCTCGCACCTGTTGTTGTTGACAGTTCACAGACTGTCAAGCAGTTACATGACGTTGCGTCCTGGTCCGCTACTAATGCACCAGTGCGTGTGGACTCTGCTTGTAAAGCATTGCCACCACGGTAGGTCTCTCCCTTGCTTGAGACTCTACTATTATCGGACAAGGTTCTTTTAGATGAGGAAGTTGCTGTTCCCCCTCCTACTGATATTCCCTTGAGGACTCTGTCAGACGGAGAGGAGCCTAAAGCTGCTTAGCCCTCTATGGACTTAAATAAATCATGCTGATTTTTAAGGATCTTTGTCCGGATCTTTTTGTAACTGCTGCTCCTCGTTCGCCTAAACATCAGAGCTTACACTAGGCCTAGCTACTTCGAAGCCGTTGTTTATAAGCTAGTGCTCTCTCGCTTTCCTAGAGAGCTTTACGTTTGCTAGGCGACTGGTTTATCACCAGGAGGAGTTTGGGGGATACAGCCTTTGCTTTCCCTTCTTTTAAACTGGCTTATAGAGCGAGAGTCTGATATGACACGAGAGAAGTTCTCGGCTTGGGAGTTCCTGCCTCTGCCCAGATAGACTTCTCAAATCTTGTAGACTCTCCCTGGCGCCTGGCCAGGAGACGCTCCAAGATTTTGCAGGTCAACTTCACAGCTGTTTTCGAGCCTTTGAAGTTTTGCTGTACAATTATGTCATGCATAAACAAGGCTTTCAGGGATGGCTCCAATGATCTGACAGCCACGTTCTCTGCAGGGACAAGTCCCTCAGGAATGGCTCCATGATTTGGCAGCCATGTTCACTGCAGGAGTACGTAAGAGGCAAATGCGCTCAATGTGTTCATTGTCAAGACAAACTTCACGATGAAGTCTACCAGGCTGTCTTGACAGCATTTATGGAAGGCGACTGTATGGTCTCTCTCGACCTTCAGGAGGCATACTTCCACATTCCTATACACCCGGATTCCCAACCGTTTCTGAGGTTTGTTCACAGGAATGTGGGGTACCAGTTTCGAGCTATCGGAGATCAGAGCCTCCCTGTACTTGGACGACTGGCTTCTCAGAGCCTCTTCCAGTCATCGCTGTCTGAAGGATCTTAATTGGACTCTAGATCTGGCCAAGGAATTGGGACTCCTAGTCAATTTGGAAAAGTCACAGCTGGTCCCATCCCAAACTATTCTGTATTTAGGGATGGAGATTCACAGTCAAGTTTTTCGGGCTTTTCCGTCGGCCCCCAGAATAGATCAAGCCCTGCTCTCCATCCAGAAGATGCTGAAGAAAGAACGCTGCTCAGTCAGGCTTTGGATGAGTCTGGTAGGGACGCTATCATCCCTGGAGCAATTTGTCTCGCTAGGAAGGCTACACCTCCGTCCTCTTCAATTCCATCTGGCTTTTCACTGGAAAAAGAACAAGACGCTAGAGGCGGTCTCGATCCCGATTTCCGAAAAGATAAAGTCTTGTCTGACTTGGTGGAAGGACAATATCAGCCTACGAGAGGGTCTTCCCCTGGCAGTTCAGATACCCAACCACGTTCTCTTCTCGGACGCATCGGACTTGGGCTGGGGCGCGACGCTGGACGGTCGGGAGTGCTCAGGTCTGTGGAACTCGAGTCAGAGGAGCATGCATATCAACAGCAAGGAGCTTTTGGCGGTTCATCTGGCCTTGATAAGCTTCGAGAATCTCCTTCGAGGCAAGGTGGTGGAGGTAAACTCGGACAACACCACGGCCTTGGCGTACATTTATAAACAGGGAGGTACCCACTCACTGACTTTGTACGAGGTCGCAAGGGACCTGCTCATTTGGTCAAAAGATCGAGGCATCTCCCTAGTAACGAGGTTCATCCAGGGCGACTTGAACGTCCTAGCAGATTGTCTCAGTCGGAAAGGTCAAGTAATTCCAATCGAATGGACCCTCCACAAGGATGTGTGCAAGAGACTTTGGTCGACTTGGGGTCAACCCACCATAGATCTCTTTGCAACCTCGCTGACCAAGAGGCTTCCAATCTATTGCTCTCCAGTCCCGGACCCAGCAGCAATACATATAGATGCCTTCCTCCTACATTGGTCACATCTGGATCTTTACGCATTCCCACCATTCAAGATTGTCAACAAGGTACTGCAAAAGTTCGCCTCTCACAAAGGGACAAGGTTGACGTTAGTTGCTCCCCTCTGGCCCGCGAGAGAATGGTTCACCGAGGTACTTCGATGGTTAGTAGACGTTCCCAGAAGTCTTCCTCTAAGAGTAGACCTTCTACGTCAGCCACACGTAAAGAAGGTACACCAAAGCCTCCACTCTCTTCGTCTGACTGCCTTCAGACTATCGAAAGACTCTCGAGAGCTAGAGGCTTTTCGAAGGAGGCAGCCAGTGCAATTGCTAGAGCAAGGAGAACTTCTACCATTAGAGTCTACCAATCGAAGTGGGAAGTCTTCCGAGACTGGTGCAAGTCAGTTTCTGTATCCTCGACCAGTACCTCTGTAGCCCAAATAGCTGATTTTCTCTTATACCTGAGAAAAGGACGATCCCTTTCAGCTCCCACTATCAAGGGCTACAGAAGCATGTTGGCATCGGTCTTCCGGCATAGAGGCTTAGATCTTTCCAACAATAAAGATCTGCAAGACCTCCTTAAGTCTTTCGAGACCACTAAGGAGCGTCGTTTGGCTACTCCTGGGTGGAATTTAGACGTGGTCCTAAGATTCCTCATGTCAGACAGGTTTGAGCCTTTACATTCAGCCTCCCTGAAAGATCTCATTCTTAAGACTCTTTTCCTGGTATGCTTAGCCTCAGCTAAAAGAGTCAGTGAGATTCATGCCTTCAGCAAGAACATCGGATTTTCGTCAGAAAAGGCCACTTGTTCTCTGCAACTTGGTTTTCTAGCCAAAAATGAGCTACCTTCTCGTCCTTGGCCTAAATCTTTCGATATTCCCAGCTTATCGGAGATCGTAGGCAATGAACTAGAAAGAGTCTTATGCCCTGTTAGAGCTCTTAAGTTCTACTTAGCTCGTACTAAACCTTTACGAGGCCAATCTGAAGCGTTATGGTGTTCGGTTAAGAAACCATCCTTGCCTATGTCAAAGAATGCTTTGTCATGTTTTATCAGATTGTTAATACGAGAAGCTCATTCACACTTGAGTGAGGAAGACCGGTCTTTGCTTAAGGTTAAGACGCACGAAGTTAGAGCTGTAGCAACTTCCGTGACCTTTAAGCAAAATAGATCTCTGCAAAGTATCATGGACGCAACCTATTGGAAAAGCAAGTCAGTGTTCGCGTCATGTTACTTAAAAGGTGTCCAGTCTCTTTACGAGAACTGCTACACACTGGGACCATTCGTAGCAGTGAGTGCAGTAGTGGGTGAGGGCTCAACCACTACAATTCCCTAATTCCATATCCTTTTAATCTGTCTCTTGAAATGTTTTAATGTTTTTATGGGTTGTCCGGAAGGCTAAGAAGCCTTTCGCATCCTGGTTGATTTGGCGGGTGGTCAAAGTCATTTCTTGAGAGCGCCCAGATTAGGGGTTTGATGAGGTACTGTTGTATGGGTTGCAGCCCTTGATACTTCAGCTCCTGGGGGTCTGTCAGCATCCTAAGAGGATCGCGGGGCTCCGTAAGGAAGACGTACTTACAAGGCAGAGTAATCGTCTAAGTCGACTTCCTTACCAGGTACCTATTTATTTTGGTTTTGTTATATTGATAACTGTCAAAATGAAATAAAAAACTCTTAGCTTATACGATGTAAACATATTTAACTGGTCTCTACCCACCACCCTGGGTGTGAATCAGCTATTATATATTCAGAGGCTAAGTTAAATATTTAAAAATGATATTTTAATTATAAAATAAATTTTTGAATATACTTACCCGGTGAATATATAAATTAAACGACCCTCCCTTCCTCCCCAATAGAGACGCAGTGGGATGAGAAGAAATTGAGTCTTTGTTTACATCGAGAGAGTGGTATCTGGCCGACAGTTGGCGCTGGTGGGCACACCCGCAACCTGTATAGCGATCGCTGGCGAGTTTTTACTGTTTTTTGTCTGTCGAGCAACAGAGTTGCAGCTATTATATATTCACCGGGTAAGTATATTCAAAAATTTATTTTATAATTAAAATATCTTTTTTAACAATATTCATACCAGAATTATATATTTTTTCATGAGACCCATTATAGTTTTTCAAATTTATTCAACAGAAGAGGCACAAACTACTGTATGACTTCCTGCCAGAAGCCAATGGGGACTCCTAATAGGAAAACTTTTAGCTACAGAGGAACCTCATCTTATGACCTCCCAAACTTGAGGTAAGAAACAATATAAATGTGTTATATTGGCCAGTGCTTTATTTATAGTTTGTTCCGTAACTGGAATACAACCCATGCTATTTATTAGGGGTATTACTTTCAGCGTAGCTGAAATGACAAGCCATTAAAGTTTAGCGAGGGTTAACTACCCATACCACTAGTTAGTGCGGATAGGGGAGGGTAGTTTACTACTGCTCCCACTCACACACCTGTGATTTAGCTCACTTTACTTTTGTCACGGATGGTGAACGGACGTTGCCGCTCTTCATCTTTCGCCTTTATTTGGACTGCCATTAATCTGCTTTTTCTTTTTCTAGTGTGTGTTTGTGAGTTGACTTCTGCAACCATGCGCACCTGCCATGGACTCACCGGCCGGCCCTGTGGAACATTTATGTCGGCGGAGAGACAGGTTCCTTCGAAGGGAGGAAAACCCAAGGCCTCTTCTTCCGTCTCCCGACACCCTCCTCCGAAGCTCCTACTCGTTCGGTCTCTTCCGAGAGACCATCGAGTAGTAGCATACAGTGAACCCTCGTTTATCGCGGTAGATAGGTTCCAGTCGCGGCCGCGATAGGTGAAAATCCGCGAAGTAGTGACACCATATTTACCTATTTATTCAACATGTATATTCAGACTTTTAAAACCTTCCCTTGTACGTAGTACTGTTAACAAACTACCCTTTAATGTACAGAACACTTAATGCATGTACTACAGTACCCTAAACTAAAACAGGCACAAATATTAAAGGTGATTTTATATCATGCATTTCCTAAACACGCTAAAAAGCACAATAAAAAAATGACAACCAATGTTTTGTTTACATTTATCTCTGATCATAAAGAAGAAACAAACTGGAGGTAGAGCTTTGCTTATTACCCAGACATATTTCCCATACTTTTCCCTTAGAACTACATCACATCTTCCTACTTTAGATATATATATATATATATATATATATATATATATATATATATATATATATATATATATATATATATATATATATATATATATATGTATATATATATATATATATATATATATATATATATATATATATATATATATATATATATATGTGTGTGTGTGTGTGTATATATATATATATATATATATATATATATATATATATATATATATATATATATATATATATATATATATATATATATATATATATATATATATATATATATATATATATATATATATATATATATATATATATATATATATATATATATATATATATATATATATATATATATATATATATATATATATATATATATATATATATATATATATATATATATATATATATATATATATATATATATATATATATATATATATACATATATATATATATATATATATATTACTGTATATATATGGGTTATGGAAAAAATCCGCGAAGTGGTGAATCCGCGATGGTCGAACCGCGAAGTAGCGAGGGTTCACTGTAGACCAATTTAATGTCGGCCAACCCCAGTCCTCGAGAGATGGCGTAGCTTCCCCTAGCGAATCGGCCCCACCTCTCTCCCCGGGTGAGGCCTTGTCACTAACTTCCTTATTAAAGGTTTGGTCATCCTTGGGGCTCTCGGGTCCGCCCTCCAAGGATGCATTGGTGCAAATCATCCACAGGGTTGCTAGTGTGCAGCAGTCATTGTCGCCGTCGGAGGTAGATCCACTTGCCCTTGTCGACGTTGTGGTGTCAGAGGTGCTGCCTATGATCTCGTCCAACTACTCTGCTCCTCCAGACTCTTCAGCTGTTGCTGCCAGCTTTGTTTCCCTCGTTCCTCATCATCCTTCAAGGGGGAAACTAAGTCCAACGTCTGTCTCTCCTGCGAGTGTTTCTCTCCCTCGGGGGAGTTCACTCATAGAGACTCCTCTTTGGAGGACTGCTGCGGCGTACGGTCAGCTTGCTAATCCAATGGCCCCTAGTGGGCGCCTTCGTTGAAAAGCTCGCCCTCCACTTCGCATTAGAGGCCTCCCTTCACCATGGATGAAAAGGTGCCTCTTCGGCTCTTCTGCTTTGTTGTCGCAGCCTTCCCCTGCAGAGGAGCCTCCGCTGCAGTCTTCTTTAGTGCCTGGACCTGCTACTAGTCCTCCGACTTCGGTCCTGGACCTTTTTACAGATCGTTCACGATCTCCATCGGTGGATGCTCGACCTTCCAAAGGGCACATCCCGGTTCCTGATTAACCATCCATCAGACCTGCCGACCTTCCATCACTGTTCCTGGTCCCACTAAAGCCTCTTGAGGCCCTACCGAAGCGTGCAGCTGCGCGCCATTGTCTTTCATCTCGCCAACCTCCTGCAGGACACTAGCGCTCACCAGCAGCTCATCAATACCAGCCTGCTAATCAGCGCTCTACAACTCTTTGGAGCACCCCTTCACCTGCTCGCCCTCATAGACGGCAACTGCGACATGCGCCTACGCGCCAGCACTCTCCTGTGCGCCAGCGCTCTCCTGCGCACCAACGCTCTCCTGTGCACCGGTGCTCTCCTGCGCGCCCTGCGTCCATGGTCTCCTACGCGCCAGCGCTCTCCTGCGTGCCCACGGTCTCCTACGCGCCAGCGCTCTCCTGTGCACCAGCACTCTCTTGTGCGCCCATAGGATCAGCAGAACTGATGGACGTCGTGTGGTGGGTGGCCGACGAGGATCTACGAAAGGGAATGGATCTTCTCATCCCCTCCCAGATTTGATGCTGTTCTCAGATGCTTCAAAAAAAGAGGGGGGGTCCCACATGCTGTACCACACGACCTCAGTCCTCTGGTCAGAGTCAGAAGAGTGTCTCCACATAAATCTCCTAGAGATGAAGGCCGTCTTTCTGGCCCTTCAACAGTTCCAACAGTTCCTGGCTGGCCACTCGGTGGTGGTGATGAGCGATAACACCACTGACAGTGGACCTCTTTGCAACGGCCCTGAACTTTAGGCTCCCGTTGTATTGTTCCCCAGTCCCAGACCCCAAGGCTCTCTGGCAAGATGCATTCCAACAACGGTGGGACAACATCGGCGTTTACGCCTTTCCTCCATTCTGTCTGATGAGGAGGGTACTCCTCAAGGCCAGAACATCGGTCAATCTTTAAATGACCCTCATAGCTCCGGTATAGCATCACGCAGAATGGTTTCCGGACCTTCTGCAACTCCTAACGGAGCCCCAAAGAGAGCTCCCTCTACAACACGATCTATTCAAACAACCACATGCCAACATATTCCACAAAGCCTTAGCTTCGCTACAACTTCACGCCTGGAGACTATCCAGCATTTCCTCTCTCAGAGAGGATTTTTGCAACAAGTTGCAATCAGGATGTCTGGACACCTGCGAAAGTCATCAACAGCAGTATACCAGGCAAAGTGGAAAGTCTTCCGTGGTTGGTATCGTGAAAGGGGTATCGAGTCTCGATGCCACTATTTCAGCAATAGTGGAGTTCCTCGTATATTTGCATGAAGAAATGCACCTGTCAGTCTCGGCTGTAAAAGGCTACCGCTCAGCCTTAAGCCTCCCCTTTAGACTGAAAGGAATGGACATTTCATCGCTAGATCTTACCTTACTCATACGGAGTTATGAACTTACCTGCCCTCAGTCTGAAGTGAGATCTCCCTTATGGAATGTGGTTCGAGTTCTCAGGTCTCTTAAGAGACCTCCATATGAACCATTATGCCAGGCAACAGATCGCCACCTGAAGACTGTGTTCCTGCTAGCTTTGGCTTCAGCCAAATGAGACTGTGAACTTCATGGTCTCTCATACGACATCGCCCATTCAAGGGGATGAGGAGAGGTAACGTTCAGCTTCTTCCCTGAGTTTATTGCTAAGACTCAGAATCTGGGAGTAGCGAATCCATGATTCGTCTCCTTCCGAATTTCTAGTCTTCGTTCTGTAATAGATAACCCTGATCATCTCTTACTCTGCCCAGGCTGTTTGAGGTTGTACCTTAAGAGAACCGCCGTTTCCCGTCCTCTTGTGTCTGTTCTCTTCGTCAGCACAGGAAGGACCAAGAGGAGGGTCACCAAGAACACCATTTCAGCATGGATTCACAAGGTCATATACCATGCATTGAATCCAGACCCTCCTTCACATCGCCCCAGAGCTCATGATGTCAGGGGCGTAGTTACGTCCCTGGCATTCAAGAGAAACTTCTCAGTGACGCAGTTTCTTCAGGCGGGGGTGTGGAAACGTCAGACCATATTCACATCCCACTACCTGCAAGACGTGACCCACAGGAGACTCGATACATTCTCTATCGGTCCTGTGGTGGCTGCACAACAGTTGGTTTAAGACCTCAAGCTCCTTATTGGACAAGTAGGAGAAGGTTGAGGGCATTGTTACCCTGTTTTAGTCTTCGTGAATGAAAAGGTTTGACTGGCTCTTATTCTTTTCTTTATCCTCCTCCTCTTAGGGAAAGCAGCATCCTGGGTTCTCTGCAAAAGCTGACCTCAAACCACTGCAGGTAAACCATGCTCCCATGTGTACCTAGTATTAAAACTATTACTGTTACCTCCCCATACCCTAGCGAGGTGGTATTGGGAAAGTTTTGGTTACAACAGTTTTTCCTTCTAAAAGATTCGGAATAACTTTACCTGGACGGTCACACTTCTATATATCTCAACACACAGCTTGCGTAGGCTGCAGACCTTACGTAGCAAGGTTTTAGCGCGCTGCAGGGACTCCTTATTTTTAAGTACTGACATACGCAGATAAGGAGCCCCCAGGTAAAGCTAAAAGCCAGATTGGCAGGGATGTACACCCTTCCTAATGGGTGAGTCACCCCCTAATAAATAGTGTGATTTGTATTGCAGTTACGGAATAAATGACAAATTCGTAGATTATTTGTATTTTTCTTAACTATACAAACCTTAGCTATTTATACAAACTTGCCCGCCAGCGCAATCCCCCTTGAAGTCCTACCTCCAAGCAAAGTGAGCTAAATCACTGGTGTGTGAGTGGGAGCGGTAGCAAACTACCCTCCCCTATCCCCTGCTAACTAGCGGGTGTGGGTCGTTAACCCTCGCCAAACTTTAATGGCTCGTCATATCAGCTACGCCGAAAGTAATACCCCTAATAAATAGCTAAGGTTTGTATAGTCAGAAAAAATATAAATTATCTACGAATTTGTCATTTTGTTATCTGAAAATGCATCACAAGTTAGTTTATAGGAAGGTAGAGCATGAAAAGTTTGGGGAAACCTTATCATCCTTGTCTCACCACTGTTGACTCATTTCACCTAATTTATTGCCAGGGTAACTGACACGAGCCAACTCAACATGAGGCAAACTTTCCTGCATAATTTTTAGTGTTGTATTATATATACACTACTATTATAGTTGACTTTACTACTTGTCATATACAAGAATTTGCAACTTTGTCTTATTGACTTGTCTTGAGGGTAATAAATTACATTTGTTCCTAAATGAATACAAACCCTCATACTTAATAGCACTATGATTTCAACTTGTATGGAATTCGGCTGTTAGAATTTTAACGAGATGAAGAAGGATGAAGATAGTGATATCACCCTTGGGTAAATAAAAGAATCAGCGATACCAGCCCCAGCAGGTGAAGTAGCAATTTCTCTCCTTCTCTGCTTGATATAGCACAAGAAATTCAAAGCACTGAGGAAATTGCCTCAAGGACACTGATGCCTTCCTTAGGCATACTGTAGAAGACATCCCATTAATGCACAAATTACGACAACCCCCCGACTGATAATCGGGGAGCTTCCCTACCCACTTGGCAGGCAAAAATACCTGGTGTAGAACCACCCACCTTGTTGGTAGTCTCAGGACCACAGACACAATAGATACTAATGACAATTTTGAAAGGATAGCAACCTTGCACCCCTTCCTCAAATAGTTCAATCTTTTCAAATTTTTTTCCTGGTTGAATTCACCTACATCCTTATGGAATATGGGGGAATACATTGCAAGACTTCCAGAGCGCTTTCACTAATGAACACATTTTGGCGAACATTTTTAGTGTGCTGCCAAATGATCCAGGGCCAGATGCCTGAATATGCCAATCACTAGGGGCCCCATCATCTTTGATATAGTGATAAATACTGTGTTTGGTGGGAACTGAGCATTTAACAAAATTCTGGTCGGAAGAGTTTTTGGTACGACATGAGGAGGTGGGCGTAAGCAACCGTAGGTGCGCTGATGTGGAGTGCGAGGTTGAAGAGGTGTTGATGAGTATGAGTCTACGTTGATTAAGCATTGATGGGCCTGATAAAACAGGAGGCTGAAATGGGTGAGCAAATCAAATCTGCACCGATTAATTATTGGGAATATGTCAGCAAAGAGGATCTTCCAATGGTATTTGGCTCTCCCAAACGATAGTGCGAGTGTCTTGTACCCATGGTTGGGGATTTCAGATCCGTTGGAAGTTACCAGGTGGACGTTAGGAGGCTTAGAATGACTATGTTGTGTCCTTGAGAGTGACATTGGTAGAAAGAAACGGCAACCACCAGTGTCTACCAAAAACTGCAAACCCGTACCTGCATGATGTAAAAAGAAAATATTAGTGACAGAGGAATTCATCGCCACAAAACTACTGTACTTGCAATTTTTTTTTTGGCTGTGACAACCATCTGCATATTTCTTTGCAGCAGCCCCAAATCTGGGTTGGTAATAGCAGAACTGTGGCCAATGGTCGTTTAGTAAGTGGTTGTAGAGGTCATTAGTTGGGGCTTAAGCAAGGGGTGGCATTTGTGGGTGGTGGACGACTTTGTTGCTGCTCCTGTATTGGTGCGGGCATCTGTGTCCTATCGCATTCACGTCAGCTTTGGTCAGTGATGAACGATTGTCCTCTTTGTCAGGAGTAGAGGCATTGATGGAGGTCTTGAAGGTGGTGAAGTGGCTGTCCATAAGGGTGTCAACTTTGGTCATCAAGTCGTTCCTGATGAAGGTATCGACATCGAGGATGGCAGTGCTTACAGGTTTTGGGAGTCGTCGTACCCAAGGGTCAAAAAGTAGGTTCACTTCCTGAGGAAAGCCGTCTGTGGCAGGTTGCAGGTGAGTGATACTGGTCCTCTGGTGGTCACCAGCGTGGCAATGCTGCTGTTAGGTCCTGCCAGAAAGACGAGACGAATGTAGCTGCTTTAATCAGACAAAATAACAAGCCTAGATACAAATGGTTGAGGTTAACAATTGCACAAAATTCCAACCATGTGAACCATACAATGGCAAGCTTAAACAGTTTTTTTTCTATTATTAGTACAAGAGATAAAAAGTAATAGCATTACAGTGTATGAGCATGTATGAAGTACACGTGCAGTACACTAAGAAGTATGCCATTTTTTCCAACATCACACGTGATCCATAGAACAACAGAAAGCAGCGTCATAGTGCTGGCATATTTCAGCTGTAATGAATTAGTACCACTTTTTTTTTTTTTTTTTTTTTTTTTTTTTTGCTCTTGAATCCTGCTTTTTTGGGCTCAAGCCATGTCGTGCTGATGGAAGTTCCTTCATTAGTAGCTTCTTAGGTTATATGTGACTACAGT
This sequence comes from Palaemon carinicauda, assembly GCF_036898095.1. Taxonomy (NCBI): domain Eukaryota; kingdom Metazoa; phylum Arthropoda; class Malacostraca; order Decapoda; family Palaemonidae; genus Palaemon; species Palaemon carinicauda. Next base: position 83,458,361 of record NC_090754.1, read on the forward strand.
GATATATCCCAGAGAATTTACCGAAGGTACCCAGAATTCTAACTCCTGGAGCGAATATCCCTTAACATTCTAAGAAGGGATATCGCGTAAAGACGTAATGGACGTAATGGCACACCTCATAGCAATCTGCACCCCAGACAGAGTTTATGTTCGAGGAGGTGTGACAAAAATAAAAAGAAGGGCCCTTCAAAGGCCATCCCCGTTCCCTACTACTATCGATAGTACAACAGCGCCATCCCCACAATAGTGGCCATTCCTTTATTTGTAGCGATTTCGCTCGGTGGTATTTTCCGGGATCGAATTTATTTCGATCGGTTAAAGGATTATTATTATGCTTTCTTCATCTTCCGCCTTCAGAAAGTTGAGTATCGGGTCTTTACTTTGAATATGTTTCAGCTCTTGTTTCTCAATGATATTGAGTTTTTAAATATTTAACTTAGCCGGTGAATATATAATAGCTGCTGCTCCAGCGGCTCGACAGAAAAACACACAAAAACTCGCGAGCAATCGCTATGAAGGTTGCGGGTGTGCCCACCAGCGCCAACTATCGGCCAGATACCACACATGCATGTAAACAAGCCTCAATTCTTCTCTGTCGACCTTGACGACAAGACGTATCAATACTCGCTGTATAACCTGGAGTTTTCTCAACATATTTGGTGAAGTACTTCATTTTGGTTTGAGCTTTCGCAGTGCTGGTGTTTTTCCTCAACTTAAACTCTTGAACTCTTTATTGGACAGATTTAATTGTTGATGACTTGGATTGTTTTTTGGACTTTCTTTGACTAATTCAAAATGGCTGATGCTTCACAAGCCCCTAGATTTCGTAAGTATAATGCTAGGGATTGCAATAGGCGTCTTCCAAAGGCCTCTCTCGACCCACATACTGTGTGTTCTAATTGTCGGGGTAAAACCTGTCAATTAGGAGATCGGTGTGAGGAATGCGTGGGCCTTTCGGAATTCGATTGGCTCGAATACGACAAGTATTCTCGTAAGCTAGAGAGGGATAGGGTAAGGAGGAGTTCCTCTAGATCAGTAGATTTTTCCTCTCCACATGCCCCTGAACCTAATCCTTCCCCTGTAGGGGTTGTGCCTGAACCCCCTACTGGCACTCAGGAACCATCGATGCGAGACATGTTACGTGCCATTCATGCCTTGGGTGAAAGAGTTGAATCGTTAGCAACAGATCGTAATCAACTCATGGCTGACGTTAAAGAGCTTAAGTGTCAGAGTGCCACAGCGGAAAATCGTGGGAAAGTGATTAGTGCGCAAAGTGTTGTGAACAGTGTTGCGACCGAGGGTTCGTCTGTTCGTGCCGGTCGTTCACCTAGTCCGAGACCTCTTGCAAGCTCCCAAGCCCAGGGGAGAAGTAATGTCGTACGACTTATGGGTTCGAGAGGCCTTGATCAGCGAACAGACGTTCCCTCTATGGTATTAGGAGTGTCTCACCAAGATCGCCCCTACCATAAGACGAGAGAGACCATTTTCTCCTCGTCATCCGAAGGCTTTTCGCATAAGAAACCGTGGAGCAAGGTTTCTAGGCCCCTTAAGCGAAAGTCGGTCCCTTCAGGACAGGTCCAGCGTCCTGGCTGTAGCCATTGGGACAGCTCTGACCCTTTGCAGTCATCGGAAGACTGCTCGCCGCCTAAGCAGCAACGTTACACAGGCTCAGAGAGTCTTGGTGTAGGCAAGGTTGTGCCGTCTCAGACGTTAACCCCGTCTTTTACCGCACCCATTCCCGTTGATCCTAAATGGTTGTGCTGCAAGACATGCAGATTAAGCTCGCCTCCCTTATGGAAGACTATTCTGCCGATAAGGTTCACGATGATCCTCACCGCTTAACTCATCGAGATCCTGGCCTTCAGCCGCCAAAACGAGCCTTTGCTCGTCCTGTTGACGTTGGCGTAGCTAAGTCACGTCAGTCACGCTTTGTAGAGCCTCACTCGATGCAGTCACGCGTTGACTTTCAGGCGCATATGGACGTTCAGCCACTTCCTAATGCTCTTGTTGACGTTCAGGACGTTCGCCAACCAGCGGAGTTGACTTGTTTTGATGCTGAGCGTCAACCACCGCAGTCTAGAGTTGTTTTGACTGCTCAGTCTAGGCATTCAAAACAGTCTCGAGTTGACGTCGAGCGTCCTCCCGCTCCTGTTGTTGTTGACAGTTCACAGGCTGTTAAGCAGTTACATGACGTAGCGTCCTGGACTGCTACTAATGCACCAGTGCGTGTGGACTCTGCGTGTCAAGCATTGCCAACCCCTTTGCTTGTTACTCAGCAGTTGTCGGATGAGGATCCTTCAGATGAGGACGTTGCTGACCCTCATCATGATGATCATCCTTCGGATGTAGACGAACCTAGAACGGTTCCTCCATCAATGGACTTTAAGAAAGTCATGTTAATTTTCAAGGAGCTTTTTCTCGATCACTTCGTCACTGTTACTCCTCGTTCACCACCGTCTGAGTTTGCTCTAGGCTTACCTGCTAACATGCCAGCCTTTACAAAGGAAGAGAGCTTTACGACTTTTAGGCGACTGGTTGGATACCAGGAGGAGTTTGGAGAAGATGGCCTTTGCCTTCCCTCCGTCAAAGCTCTCGTCTAGATCGAGCGTCTGGTATGCCACGGGAGAAGTTCTCGGCTTGGGAGTCCCTGCCTCTGCCCAGGGTGACTTCTCAAGCCTCGTAGACTCTCCCCGCCGCCTAGCCATGAGACGCTCGAAGATTAGTTGGTCCTCCTCGGACCTTGACCATCTGCTGAAAGGCGTATACAGAGCCTTTGAAGTTTTCAACTTCCTTGACTGGTCTTTGGGAGCCTTAAGTAGGAAAATCTCATAGGCTGATAGAGATGTCTCCTTACTGATAATGTCCTGTATGGATAAAGCCATCCGCGATGGTTCCAATGAGCTCGCCTCCTCTTTTACGTCGGGAGTCTTAAAGAAGCGAGAGTCCCTTTGCTCTTTTCTTTCGGCAGGAGTTACTCCCTGTCAGAGATCAGAACTGCTCTTTGCTCCCTTATCAAAGTTTTTGTTCCCGCAACAATTGGTTAAGGACATAGCTTCTTCACTCGTGCAGAAGGACACCCATGACTTGGTGGCGTCCTCTGCTCTACATCCTTTTCTGCTAGACCCAGGATCGACACTCCGGCGTCCAGATTTATCCCGCCCTTTCGTGGCAGAGCTCCCAGCAGGGAAGTACTCGTGCCGAGGGAAAGAGAGGAAAGAAGAGAGGAGCCAAGTCCTCACGTGGCAGAGTCTGACTGCCCACAGCCTCAGACAGCAGTAGGAGCCAGATTGAAGAGCTTCTGGCAGGCCTGGGAGAAGAGGGGCGCAGACCAACAGTCTTCGGTTGCTCAGAGAGGGGTACAAAATTCCATTTGTACGCAAACCTCCTTTAGCGACTTCCCCCATCGACCTCTCTCCCAGGTACCGAGAGGAGTCAAAGAGACAAGCCCTAATCCTAGAAGTGTCTCTATTGCTAGAGAAGGGAGCGGTGGTGAAAGTCTCGGACCTTCAATCACCGGGGTTTTACAACCGTCTCTTCCTAGTCCCGAAGAAGACAGGAGGTTGGAGACCGGTGCTAGACGTCAGTGCGCTCAACGTCTTTGTTACGAAAACAAAGTTCACCATGGAGACCACGAAATCAGTCTTAGCAGCAGTCAGAAAGGGAGACTGGATGGTCTCTCTCGACCTAAGAGACGCGTACTTCCACATCCCTATACACCCAGATTCCCAACCGTTTCTGAGGTTTGTTTTAAAAAATGTGGTATACCAGTTTCGGGCCCTGTGCTTTGGCCTAAGTCCTGCTCCTCTCGTGTTTATGAGGCTTATGAGGAATGTAGCAAAATTCCTCCATTTATCGGGAATCCGAGCCTCCCTGTACTTGGACGACTGGCTTCTCAGAGCCTCGTCCAGTCATCGCTGTCTGCAGGATCTTCATTGGACATTGGATCTGACCAAGGAATTGGGACTTTTGGTCAACCTAGAAAAGTCCCAGCTGATTCCATTCCAAACTATACTGTATTTAGGGATGGAGATTCGCAGTCCAGTTTTTCGGGCTTTTCCGTCTGCCACCCGAATAGAGCAAGCCCTGCTCAAAGTCCAACTGATGTTGAAGAGAGAACGGTGCTCAGTCAGGAATTGGATGAGTCTAGTAGGAACTCTATCATCCCTGGAGCAGTTTGTCTCGCTAGGAAGGCTACACCTTCGACCTCTCCAGTTCCATCTAGCCTTTCACTGGAAGAAGGACAAGACGTTAGAGACGGTCTCAATCCCGGTCTCCGAACCAGTAAAGGCATGCCTGAATTGGTGGAACGACAATATCAGTCTGAGAGAGGAACTTTCCCTAGCAGTTCAGAACCCAAACCACGTACTATTCTCAGACGCGTCGGATTGGGTTGGGGTGCGACCCTGAACGGTCGGGAATGCTCAGGTCTGTGGACCTCAAGTCAGAGGAGCATGCACATCAACGGTAAGGAGCTTTTGGCAGTCCACTTGGCCTTGATGAAATTCGAGAGTCTCCTTCAAAACAAAGTGGTAGAGATCAACTCCGACAATACCACAGCCTTGGCGTACATCTCCAAGCAAGGAGGCTCCCACTCCCTCACGCTGTACGAGATCGCAAGGGACCTGCTCATTTGGTCAAGAGATCGAGGCATCTCCCTGTTAACGAGGTTTATCCAGGGTAACGAGGTTTATCCAGGGCGACTTGAACGTCTTAGCAGACTGCCTCAGTCGGAGGGGTCAGGTAATTCCTACGGAATGGACCCTCCACAAGGACGTGTGCAAGAGTCTTTGGGCGACTTGGGGTCAACCCACCATAAACCTCTTTGCAACCTCGATGACCAAGAGACTTCCAATCTATTGCTCTCCAGTCCCAGACCCAGCAGCAATACACATAGACGCATTTCTCCTAGATTGGTCTCATCTGGACTTATATGCATTCCCACCATTCAAGATTTTCAACAAGGTACTGCAGAAGTTCGCCTCTCACGAAGGGACAAGGTTGACGTTGGTTGCTCCCCTCTGGCCCGCGAGAGAGTGGTTCACCGAGGTACTTCGATGGCTGGTAGACTTTCCAAGAAGTCTTCCTCTAAGGGTAGATCTGTTACGTCAGCCCCACGTAAAGAATGTACACCAAAACCTCCCCGCTCTTCGTCTGACTGCCTTCAGACTATCGAAAGACTCTCAAGAGCTCGAGGCTTTTCGAAGGAGGTAGCCAGTGCGATTGCAAGAGCGAGGAGAGCTTCTACCATTAGAGTATACCAGTCGAAGTGGGAAGTCTTTCGAGACTGGTGCAATTCAGCATCTGTGTCCTCGTCCAGTACCTCTGTAGCCCAAATCGCTGACTTTCTCTTACATCTGAGAAAGGTTCGCTCCCTTTCAGCTCCCACGATCAAGGGCTACAAGAGCATGTTGGCTTCGGTCTTTCGGCATAGAGGCTTAGATCTTTCCAACAATAAAGATCTCTAGGATCTCCTTAAGTCTTTTGAGACCTCTAAGGAACGTCGTTTGGCAACTCCTGGATGGAACTTAGACGTGGTCCTAAGGTTCCTCATGTCAGACAGGTTTGAGCCATTACATTCAGCCTCCCTGAAGGATCTCACTCTCAAGACACTTTTCCTAGTGTGCTTGGCTTCGGCTAAAAGAGTCAGTGAACTTCATGCCTTCAGTAAGAACATCGGCTTTTCTACAGAAAAAGCCACTTGTTCTCTTCAACTTGGTTTCCGGGCCAAAAATGAACTGCCTTCTCGTCCTTGGCCTAAATCTTTTGATATTCCTTGCTTATCAGAGATCGTAGGCAACGAACTGGAAAGAGTATTATATCCTGTTAGAGCTCTTTAAGTTCTATTTAGCTCGTACTAAGTCATTACGAGGTAAATCTGAGGCATTATGGTGCTCAGTTAAGAAACCATCATTGCCTATGTCAAAGAATGCTTTGTCATATTTTATCAGATTTTTAATACGAGAAGCTCATTCTCACTTGAATGAGAAAGACCGATGTTTGCTTAAGGTTAAGACGCACGAAGTTAGAGCTATAGCAACCTCCGTGGCCTTCAAGCAAAATAGATCTCTGCAAAGTATCATGGACGCGACTTTTTGGAGAAGCAAGTCAGTGTTCGCGACATTTTACTTAAAAGATGTCCAGACTCTTTACGAGGACTGCTACACACTGGGTCCATTCGTTGCAGCGAGTGCAGTAGTAGGTGAGGGTTCTACCACTACACTTCCCTAATTCCAATATCCTTTTTAATCTGTCTCTTGAAATGTTTTTAATATTGTTTTTTGGGTTGTACGGAAGGCTAAGAAGCCTTTCGCATCCTGGTTGATTTGGCGGGTGGTCAAAGTCATTTCTTGAGAGCGCCCAGATTAGGGGTTTAATGAGGTCCTGTTTGTATGGGTTGCAGCCCTTGATACTTCAGCTCCTGGGAGTCTTTCAGCATCCTAAGAGGATCGCTGGGCTTCGTGAGGAAGACAGACTTACAAGGCAGAGTAATCGTCTAAGTCAACTTCCTTACCAGGTACCTATATATTTGGGTTTTGTTATATTGATAACTGTCAAAAACTCTAAGCATATACGCTGTAAACTTAATTAACTCTGGTCTCTACCCACCGCCTTGGGTGTGAATCAGCTATTATATATTCACCGGCTAAGTTAAATATTTAAAAATGATATTTTAATTATAAAATAAATTTTTGAATATACTTACCCGGTGAATATATAAATTAAAGGCCCTCCCTTCCTCCCCAATAGAGACGCAGCAGGACGAGAAGAATTGAGGCTTGTTTACATGCATGTGTGGTATCTGGCCGATAGTTGGCGCTGGTGGGCACACCCGCAACCTTCATAGCGATCGCTCGCGAGTTTTTGTGTGTTTTTCTGTCGAGCCGCTGGAGCAGCAGCTATTATATATTCACCGGGTAAGTATATTCAAAAATTTATTTTATAATTAAAATATCATATTTATTGTGTTTCTAGAGCTAGGTCATTACTGGAGGCGCCATGGGCGCTGTCGTTCTTAGGCATGCGTTATTTAGTTAGCGGAACGACTTCCAGTTTTAAGTAGCCTTATTTAATTCTCGTAATTAATTAGCTATTTAGGCATATTCTTGTGAAGACGTGATTATATGCATAATTTTTTCTTTTTCCTCTGTCGATCGTATAGTTAGAGTTTCGGTGATTTAGGTAACCAAGAACTCGTCTAACTTAGTTAGGCTAACCTAGACACTGTCTATACGTTCGACATTCCCCGATTACCTTTGTGTTTTGTTTTCATTCCATTGGAGACTGATACCTCCTGTAATGTTATGGAACTTCTCACGTCTCTTCGGAGACTTAAAGGTAGTCCCTTTCCCTCTGAGTGTAGTCCCAGACTACAACCCTTATGGCCGTGCCTGAATATTATTCAGACATGGCTGTCCTGGGGTTTGGTTTCTGCCTATCCCCTTAACCTTTGGTTGTGGATATACCAGCAGGTTTTGGGATTTGGTCAGAATCTCAGAGTATTTAGTCTTATGTCGTTGACCTTTCGACAGGGTGAGTTGGTTGAGGGATACCTTTACTCCTCTGCCGACAAGGTTACCGACAATGGAGGTTAGCCCTCCATAGTCGCTTTGGTTTTGGTAGTATACCATTTCTCCTTGCGACTAAAGACTTGTCCTGTGCCACAGTTCCTTGGGCTGAAAGTAATCCCTTTTAGCCTAAGATAACATGGCACTGGAATCCTGTTTCTCTTTGTGGGAGGAGGCGCAGTGTCGCCCCCTCCCCTTACTGTGTCGGTAGTCTCTGGGTTGGAGAACTGAGTCTCTCCTAGTACCCGGATTCTATCGATACCTTACAGAAACAGAGTTCCTTTTATAGGTGCTAGGACTGTTAAGTTTGACAGTTCCTTTCACAATTGTTACAGGACCCTTTTCCCCTTCCCCTCACCCCTTTTTAATGGTTTATTCATTGCCTCTCAGGCTGACATCCTGCATTCTTTCCTTAACGGTAGAGTGCTGGATGCAGCCAGACCACCTCTCTCATCCGGGCTGACGGCAGGGCATACTGCCGCCTGCCAGCCTGGCCGGCAACCAAGATAGCTGCCGACTTTGCCGGCCGGCGGTTGTCGGCATGATAGCCCTTTTTGCCGGCCTGGCCGACAACCAAGATGGCTGCCGATAGTCATGGACTGTCGGCGGCTGCTGACGTGGCCGGCAGTTGTCGGCATGAGAGCCCCTTTTTGCTGGCCTGGCCGGCAACCAAGATAGCTGCCGACAATCATGGACTGTCACCAGTTGCCGGCCTGGACGGCAGTGACGCCCATGACGGCTGTGAGTGGTTAGTCCCTTTTGTCCCCGAGGTTCTCAGTCCTCCCTTGGACTGTAGCTTTGGGTGCTGTTGCCTGTATGCTGTCGGCAGGGCTGGCAACGCGGCGTGCCGACTGTATCAGTACTGTCGGCGGGTTGCTTGCAACAGTACTGTAGCTATATAGAAGCCTGAATGTTACATTCTCCCCTTCTATTAGAACCTCCTTTTGGTAAAAAGGTAGTCTATTAGACTTTTCTTCCTTAATTACTGTATATAGTTACAGTAAAGGATAGCCCTTTTTTCTATACTGTCTCTCTCTCTGTCTTGCTAGGCCTGCAAGGTATGCAGACATATCCTAGCCAGACCAGCAACCTGCCGGATATACTGCTGTATAGGTAATACAGATAGCCAGTATATCTCAGTATAGAATATACTGTAGATAGAAAACTACTATATTTCTTATACTAGTGGTTTCTTCCAATATATTTTGGATATCTAATTCGGGCAATTGCTGAGCCTAATCCTATATTGAATGAATATGATTTCTTCAATATCCTGATTAGAAATCAGTATTAGGATTATCCTGCAATATTAAATATTTCCGGCATGAGTAATACACTCTTATCCTGTAAAGGGTACAGCCCCTTTTTGTGTGAGTCTCCCTGATCAGGAAACTCTATGATTTAATATAGTAGGAAGACTACAGCAAATGACCCGAGTAGGATGTTCATTTATATGTCTTTATTTTTCTGTTCCATCTAGTGCTAGATGGACCCTACTGTCATATGCTGCCTTGTAGGCAGCATAATGATAAGACTGCATGACATAGGTACAGTAGTCGATATGTTGCAATTTACATCTTTGCAATTTAGAAACTACAGTACCATGTTACAGTAGTTTTTCCCTGGGTATCCTTCAGCGAGTGTTCTGCTGATACCGTTTATATATTGAAGGAATAATTTCTTCAATAGTCTGATTTGATATCAGTCATCCTGACCCCACAGTATTAACAATTTTGGGATAGTGAATTGATACTTCTCTACCCCTAAGGGTAAGTAACCCTTCTACTTGGATTTTCTCACAGAGAAAGCTCCATGTAAGTTAATACTGAGGGGAGGTAGCAGCATTTGCTCGCGGAGGTATACAGGTATGTATCTCCTACTATGCCTTTATAGCTTCTATCCTAAGCTATTCTGTTGTAGATGACATTTACATGTTGATTATTAAGTAATAATCCATTATATACTCATTTGGTTTTCCTTTCTTTATAGATGGAACACCAGATACCTTGTACGGCAGTCCACTGCAGAACCAAGGGTAAGGACCTTTACGGTCATAATACCTGCAGGTTACATGCCCCCTGCAATATTATTTCCGGATCCCTACATTATTGGAACCCGCAGGGTTGCAATATATGTTGGACATTGATGTCTGAAGGTTTTGATAATCCCAAGTCTACAGAGACTAAGGATGTAGCACAGTATAAATTACGTAACTGGGTGAGAGGCTTCCAAAAGATCTCTCCGGGACCTTTCCTACCTAATGATAGGATGCGTAAGCTATTATTTCCAGAGTTAAGTGAGGAAATAGTAGTGCCCCAGGAGTCAACTACGTTCCCTGATGGCGAGAAAACCTTTGGGATCGAGGACAAGAAGTGCCCTAAGATAGAAGAGAAATATGTTGTATCGGACTTTCCTCCACCTTTGCTGGCTAAAGAGCCATCGATGTCAACATCTTCGTCTTCTACCCCTCTTTGGGATAATGTGGTACAATTATGTATCCAACTGAAGAATCAGATAGAGAGCTTTAGTAAACAAAGCAAAAAGCGGGAAGTAAAACACAAGATAGAACCTCGTAAAGCTCCTCTTGTTGCTTCCCACGGGTCAGTTAAACGACCCATGAATCATGACCTTCCTTCATGCTCCTTAACCAATCCCTGGAGGTTTGCGGAGCTGATGTCGATTTCAAATGGCAATCTCTTCATTTCAGAGAAAATAGGTACTGTTCCCTTGGACAAAATCTAATTTTGGCCAAGCTCTGAGGTTTTCCCTAATTGTTGGGTTCGACTGAGGTTCGAACCAAAGACAAGGAAAAGAACGGAACAAAAGGAGGTCATGATTCTTGATCATGATAAGGCACAGACTATCCTTTCAGATAATCTGAAGAAGGCGGGTTATTCAGAGACGACGGTTTTCTCACTGAATAACATACACTCTTCCTTTCTTGCTCCTGCTTCACTCTCCTTCCCCTTTATGGGGAAGGCATTTACTTCCGTTACCAAAGCTGTAGAGGCGGGTGAGTCATGTCCCACACTCGATGAGTGCAAGCCTTTGTCACCAGCTTTTCCCGGACAGGAAAAGGATTGGAAGGAAGTACATTTGACATTTTCAGTAGGAAAATTAGACAAGGATGTCGCAAGTCGACAATTTAATGTATGTCTCCCTAAATTGTCAGATTTGCTCTTGTTTAATGAGCACGAGTCAAAGGAGAGACTGGCGACATCCCTTTCTCTACAAAACTACAGAGTTGTGTTCAACTTACGAGAACACCCCAGACATGCTCATGGTCATAGCCAAAATGCATATGGCTACATTGGTAAAGGACCTTTACGCCTTTGTGAAGGCTAGGAGAGCATGTAGACAGTTTGTGTTTGCTGCTGCAACGGTGAAACACGAAACAAGGAAGCTAATATCTTCCAACATTTGGGGTAAAGATCTCTATCAAACAAGAGGTCATTAAGGAAGTAATTAAGAATGCCGCCATGGAAAACATAAGTCTTCCCCAAAAATGGGGCATTCCCTCAAAGAGAAAATCTTCTGTGGTTGTGGGTCCCCAACCTAAAAAGAAGATCGAAAATACTGGAAATATCTGGGCTGCTCAACAACAGCCCATTATTCTAGTGACCAAGATGCTACAGGCAGATGGTCAAAAGTCTAAACCTACTGGTAGTTCGAAGCATAAAGACGCTTCGGCAAGGAGGAACATTCCCTCAGGATCGCAGGACCTTTGATCCTTCGGTCCAGAGCCTATTCAAGATGAGCCATTGATGGAGAACAGAAATGTCCCCACTATTATCTCCTTACCTTCTCCTACACTTCAAAACCCTCCTGGAGGAGTATACCTGAGAGCTATAGAGCATACAGGTAGTAAGAAGGCTACGCCTCATCGAGTCCCAGGGAAGGCTATTTTGTGTTCACAAGAAGGACTCAAGAAGTCTCTGAGTCATTCTGAACCTGTCGCTACTCAACAAGTTCATAATAATCTGCAAGTTCTGAATGTTAATCCTTCTGAACATATGGACCTTGTTCCAGCTAAGGGTGTTCGTAGTCTTGTCAGACCTGAAAGGTGTCCTCTGGAACCTTCCAGTCAACCACCCCCCTTCTTCCTGCCTAGGATTCATGTCACGGAGAGTAACATTCATCCTGGAACAGATACGTATCAGACTCACAGTCCTAAGTAACTTCATAGTGATGACCCGGTTCCTGGGACATCTCAGACGCAAGATATGCTTCTAGAAGTCTCGACTTTCTCCAGCTCTAGGGTTTCCATGGCTAAAAAACCATCGAAGCCCTCAGTCACATTAGCCCCCTTTTCCCTTGGGAAGTTAAAAGGAGCTCGCGAGGTCTGTCAGGAGATGCAGCTAATCGATCAGATTCCCAAAATGCCAACAAGGAAAAGTGCTAAACTTTCCCCAGTTCGCAATAGTGACAGACCTAGTGCAAAGTGCACATCGGAAAGATGCGTTAAGAGCCTGAAGAAAACATGCATCAAACGCTTGAAGAGATAAAAAAAGACTGAGATCGGTCCCTCTTTAACTGCTTCTTTAACAAAAGTTAAAACACGAAAGTCCCAGGACTCTGCTGGTCCTTTCGTGGGCGGGAAAGCACCCTCCACACTGATCAGACTCCCTACCTCTGAGCTGGTACACCGAAGCGATATTAAGACGTCACAATCGAACGTCTCGTACAGTCTTAGTAATGTTTCCCATCCCTTTCCTAAAGGGATGGCACCTAACAGCAGTTCATTTACATTTGATCCACGATGTGACGGTGGATACTCTATCATGGTCCAAGGCGATAGAGTTGGAATGGTCCATGGACGCAGACATATTCCCTCCCAAATGGGAACAAGTCCCGGAACTGCAGTTCGACCTCTTCATCACGAGCGTCTTCAAGAAACTACCTCGCTAAATAGCCCCACACGAGGTTCCTCTAATGGGTCTGATAGACTAGATGAGGCCGGTCCTAGCTCCGATCCTAGGTATATTTCCGAAGGTTCAGAAATTAACTGCCTTCGGTTTATTTCTTGCTCTAGCGGTTAGAAAAAGGTTTGGGATCTCAGAAGGCAATATAGGATTCTTAGAAGAATACAAGGCTAATTCTACTAAAAGACAATATGAGTCTTCCTGGAAGAAGTGGGTGGAGTTTGTTAAATCAAAAGGACCGAAAGAAATTTCTATGAACTTCTGTCTGTCCTTCTTTGTCCACCTTCATAGCCAGTGGTTGGCGGCCAATACGATAAATACGTGCAAATTGGCCTTGACTAGACCTCTCCTATATGCCTTCCAAGTGGATCTGGCAAATGAAATCTTTAACAAGATTCCGAAAGCATGTGCTAGACTTAGACCTGCAGCACCACCAAAGCCAATCTCTTGGTCTTTGGACAAGGTCTTACATTATGCCTCATTGGTGAACAATGAAGATTGTTCTCTTAAGGACCTAACCCAAAAGGTTATTTTCCTGTTCGCAATAGCCTCTGGGGCTAGAGTTAGTGAAATAGTGTGTCTATCGAGAGATGAGGGCCACATCCAGTTCACAGATTTAGGAGAACTCAATCTCTTCCCTGATCCATCATTTCTCGCTAAAAACGAGCTACCCACTAAGAGGTGGGGTCCCTGGAGAATCTGTCCTCTGAAGGAAGATGTCTCTCTATGTCCTGTAGAGTGTCTAAAGGTCTATTTTCGTAGAACTTCAGACTTCAGGGGAGGTCAGCTCTTTAGAGGAGAAACTTCGGGATCAAATTTATCTGTAAATCAAGTAAGGGCGAAGCTCACCTACTTTATTCGTAGAGCGGATCCAGACAGTACTCCCACAGGTCATGATCCGAGAAAGATTGCTTCATCACTGAACTTCTTTCAGTACATGGACTTTGAGCGTCTTCGTTCATACACTAGATGGAAATCATCCAGGGTGTTTTACAAACACTACGCAAAACAAGTGCATGAACTGAAACACTTCGTAGTGGCGGCAGGTAGTGTTCTAAAACCTGCCCCCTGATTTTTTGTGATACATTTTTTGGTTTGGGTCCTCACTTGTCCTCGGACATGTTCTGGATAGGAATCATCCAGGATGTTCTACAAACACTATGCTTTGCTAGTCCATGATCTGAAGCAATATGTGGTGACGTCAGGTAATTTATTTACTCTGCCGTTTATTCTACGATGAACAGATAATTGACTGGGACTGTCAATTAAGGGGAGAAGAAGTCATCCTTTTTAAGTATGCCTTCTTTTATTTATGTGTTACCATGGTAGCACTAGCTCTGTTCTAAAATCCCAGGTGTGGAATTATACAGATAGCTCTAGTGCCGGTGTACGAAGTTCATAGGGCAGTTAATGGTAACCAGTACAGGTTTTATGAAGAGCGGTTATCTTTTACCTTCTCTTCAATCTAGATTGGCATTTCTTGACTTCATTCCTTCAAGAAGGAAATACGATTCCTGTACTTGTTCCAGGTATAATCCCATTGTCAAACTACATTCGTTTTGCTAGCTATCTCATGTAGTCATTTATTTAGAATAAATGTCTATTTGAATGTAGTGCGTCCATCTTCGCCAGACAATTGTATCTATACATGCCAGGCTTTTTATTTGCTTAGAATGCATCCTTCACATCTGTATGCATCTAAGGTTAGACATAAGAGACACTGATGTCTTTTTGACCAATTATACAACTTGAGACTATTTGTATATTCAAAGGATACTTAAGTTTGGTCATACTGTTTATGTTAACCTTGAAATCCCTTTTCAACTGTCTGGATGACTCTTCCCTGTAGGAGGCAGGAAGCACTAACATTGTTTATGATTAGTGATGATGGCATATAACGGTATTGTCACAAGTCTCATATGGTCAGTATGACCATTGAAAAGGTTGATATAAGGTTTAGGCACTGATGAAAAATCCACAGATACATTAATGCTTTGGTATGCTTCCATCAGCACGACATGGCTTGAGCCCAAAAAACGGATTTTGAGCGAAGCGAAAAATCTATTTTTGGGTGAGATAGCCATGTCGTCCTGATGGACCCACCCATCTCTTCTGCAGAGGAGATCTTCAGTTCCCTCCCGTAGTGCTGTATCTGTAACAGCCTATGCTCAATGCTACAAGGAATGGCCACTATTGTGGGGATGGCGCTGTTGTACTATCGATAGTAGTGGGAACGGGGATGGCCTTTGAAGGGCCCCCCTTTTTATTTTTGCCACACCTCCTCGAGCGTAAACTCTATCTGGGGTGCAGATTGCTATGAGGTGTGCCATTACGTCCATTACGTCCTTACGCGATATCCCTTCTTAGAATGTTAAGGGATATTCGCTCCAGGAGTTAGAATTCTGGGTACCTTCGGTAAATTCTCTGGGATGTATCACTGTAGTCACATATAACCTAGGAAGCTACTAATGAAGGAACTTCCATCAGGACGACATGGCTATCTCACCCAAAAATAGATTTTTCGCTTCACTCAAAATCCGTTTTTTTCTCTCTCTAATATCAGCTCCATAATGTAGTCATTGTGTTCCCATAGAGGGCAAATGCCGTTATTGCTCCTCATGTAGTGTCCCTTTAGATCCTAACAAAGAACTTTCTATGCTTCTTATCTCGGTTCTAAATTCCCTTGCTTGCAACTTACTGTCCGATATTTATCAATTTCCACTTCATAACGCACCTGAGAGGATTCATCACAATTGCATCTTGGTGCTAAATGCCCTCCCAGACCCCAACTACGTACCATATAACTATTGTCTGTAAGCTATATTAATGCATTAATCACTCTTTTGTAAGGTATCTATGAAATCTTTTTACTTTCCAAGTAACATTATAAGATTAAGTCTACAGTCCTTACCAACTACTCCCATTTATTTGTAATGGAGTGATTAGTCGATCGCATGAAAAACAAGGACTGGTCATTGTCTGTGATTAGCTAAGGACTCGGTTTTATTTATAGTTTGTGTTATTATTCAGGTAATTAAAGCCCATTGGCTTTGAATCTTAAGTACTGAAAAAGCAAGTTTATTCAAATAGTTATAGATGGTTGAAGTGCCTAAAGAGATTATATAGTTCTCCAGCATATGTAGTTAAAAATTTTCACACAAATGTAATTAAAACTTATTTTTAGTTACTTGAATCATTTTAACAAAGATTAAGATATGGTAGCTCACTTGAAAATATAAATTTGACCAAATGGACTTTGGTTAACCGATTTAGGGAGTTGAAATATTTGGATATATTTGTTAGTTGCTAGAACTAGGCCCTGAGTTATGTTTGGTATTTTTCGGACCAGTTAGCACACAAAAATTGTATTTGGCCATCTTCATGTATTTAGATTAACACGGAAACTTTACTCTCACATGTCAAACATTCACAAATACATTTTGATGTTTCGATTGTGATATTTTGAATCTCCTCAATGACTTAGTTTTTTCTATGTGATATTACATATGCATTGTCAGCAATTCTTCGACTAAAGCTTTTCCCGCTATGCATGGAAGGTATTTCTGGTAAGTTCGTTCTAATTTCTTCTATCTCCAATGGCTTCCACTGTGAGATCTTCCTCCTCCATATCCGCTGTTACACATTTCAAACATCTTCTCTTTGGTCCCCCCCTCCTCCTGTCAGCAAGTCACAAAACAAATATTCATAGAGGGCAGTTAAATGGACACACTAATCTCACCACACATTGCTGCTGCCACAGAAATGGATAGTTGTCCAAGCTTGGTCTTGTTTATTTTTTGCTACAAATTCTGGTATTTAGAACTGTTATCCTTTTAGATGATTTACATAGGAACATCAAATCAATAAAATGAAGGTTGTGAAGTTGAATAGTTGAATATTTCTCAAAATCTAATGGATAATATTGTGAACGTATCAAATTAATTATCAGTATTGTCCAGTGATGACTTGAAAGTAAAGTTTTTGGATTAAAATGTGTATTTTTACTCTTTCAGATGTGTGTATTTACCTGCACATTTGAAATAAAAAAACCCAAACCACCAAAATAAAAATTAGAGGAAGGAGATGGAAGCCACAGGACCTTAGTGTAGATGCCACAAGATGAACTGAACCGTGTTTGTTTCATCTGTCCTCTATCTAAAGTTAAGTTCAAACTTTTAATGTATATAATTTTTTTATTTGATTAAATTTACAGTTAGGTTACCGAGTAGGTCATAAATATGTATTGAAAGGCAGCTCATGTGACATAAATGTACAATATGATGTTGAACACAACGTCAATAATTTTATACAACTATACATTCTCAACAGAAAAATGTATCCACAGAAACAATTTTCTCAAAAAAGGCTAATTGGGTATATAGTTTCTATTGTAAGAGTAGATATGGAAAAAAAGACAAGATTTAAAGCACTCTAACACTGCACGTTTAATTTGATACATTTTTATCCTCTACAATATTGCCATAGAATTAAAAAAAAAAATTTTAGGAAAGAGTGGGTAGTTATTTGTAATAATGTAGTATTTCATTTCACTAAACGACCACCATCAAAGTTGCCGAACATGGACACGCATAAATTATTTTGACCGAGCACCCTTTATTTGAATGTTTGATGCTAATCCATTCTCGGGGCAGCTAAGACAACAGGATATAGATATTTGGTAGTATATTAGACAAGGACTTCAGGTTTAATTGGAAATAACATTTAGCAGTATTTTTACTAAATTGGTAAATATTTAGTGTTTTGTTTTACAAACACATTATTAACCTCTGCATTCCATGCTTTTATCTTTCTCTAGTATATTTGGAAGATTTATATTAGGAAAGGTAGAAGGAAGGACCTTTCTCACCGGGCGTCACAGGCCTCTTCCCAGAAATAGATTTTTCCTTCGTCAAAATCCCTTTATTATTTTACCCAAAGCTGAATGTTAGCTAGTCTTAATTTATAGTATGGGTTTAAAGAAAATTAATTTTGCCTCCAGTTAAGGTTTTAAGGGTAGAGAGTTATTTAACCTTGAATGTATAATTTATAAGGAAAAGTTACTGTATTTCATGCCTCAGAAAGGCTTAGATTTATTTCTTGTGGGGGATATTTAAATTCATATTTTCTTGCTAGATCCGAGTTCTAGTAAACGGGTTATTCATATAAATACTGCTTCATTAAGAGGGACTTTGGAGTTTACATGCAAAATGTTGAGAATATATTGTTGCAGGATAAGTTTAAAATGAATAATTTCCGCAGAGTTTTTTTTCACAATTATTAAAGGAAAATCCACTTTTAACGAATTAAACGTCAGCTGAAAGAATTTCAATCTGGATTAAATCATCATTATTTCTTTGTACGTATTGTTCTTCTGATGAAAGGAGGATATATTAAAATTCTAACAATCCCATTTAGATTACTGTATTTTCTTAAATACAGTTTTAAAGAAAGTTTATAAGACTTTCCTATGTACCTCAATTTTGGAAAAGTTAACTATAGAATTCTGATTCCCAAAACCTTTCCAGTCTTTGGTATGAACAAGCAGTTGTCCTGAATGTTACATAAAACTAGTAAAATAATCCTGACAATGCGATGTAAATCAGATAATCCAATTTCCCTTCATGTTAAGTCAACTAATAACATTAGATGTTTTATATAGAAAAAGTTTTAATCATGAAGTAATCCTTCCTAGCTCCACCAATAGATAAAAAACTATAGCAACTAATTGACATATAATTTTGAGCTTAAGTATAATAACAAGAACCTTGTAGGCTTGTAAGTCTCAAGGCAAGTGAATCCTATTCTTGGAAGAGAATATAAAGGATTTATCCAAGTTGTAATTCTATATCTATAATAAATACTTGTTTTATAGGTAGGTTGACAGATCACTAGTTTAATTTATTAGATTCTTTCATTAGTTTCACTGAAATATAACCAATAGAATTACCAAGTAATATTTAAAAATTTTCCTTGGAAATAAATGAGAAATTTTCTTTTGGATTAACTGGAAATCAGTAATATTCGGTCGTAAGAGGACTTTCCAATAGAAATAATTAAATATATATATATATATATATATATATATATATATATATATATATATATATATATATATATATACATATACAGTATATATATATATATATATATATATATATATATATATATATATATATATATAGTATATATATATATATATATATATATATATATATATATATATATATATATATATATATATATGTATATACAGTATATATATATATATATATATATATATATATATATATATATATATATATATGTATATACAGTATATATATATATATATATATATATATATATATATATATATATATATATATATATATATATATATATGTTTGTTTATTTTTGTGATATGTATGTATTATTAAGCCTATTTGATGTATGGTAGAGTATTTTAGGTTTTAGTACAATATGTCATGTTGAATGGGAAGTTACTTGAGGAGGTGGATCAGATTAAGTACTTTGGGTCTGTTGTTGCAGCAAATGATGGAGTGGAAGCAGATGTACGTCAGAGAGTGAATGAAGGATGCAAAGTGTTTGGGGCAGTTAAGGGATTAGTAAAAGATAGAGGGTTGGGCATTAATGTAAAGAGAGTTCTGTTTGAGAAAGTGATTGTACCAACTGTGATGTATGGATTGGAGCTGTGGGGAATGAAAGTGACGGAGAGACAGAAATGTAATGTGTTTGAGATGAAGTGTCTAAGGAGTATGGCTGGTATATCTCGAGTAGATAGTGTTAGGAACGAAGTAGTAAGGGTGAGAACGGGTGTAAGAAATGAGTTAGCAGCTAGAGCGGATATGAATGTGTTGAGGTGGTTTGGCCATGTTGAGATAATGGAAAATGGCTGTCTGCTAAAGAAGGTGATGAATGCAAGAGATGATGGGAGAAGTACAAGAGGAAGGCCAAGGTTTGGGTGGATGGATGGAGTGAAGAAAGCTCTGGGTGATAGGAGGATAGATGCGAGAGAGGCAAGAGAGCGTGCTAGAAATAGGAATGAATGGCAAGCGATTGTGACGCAGTTCCGGTAGGCCCTGCTGCTTCCTCCGGTGCCTTGGATGTCCGCTGAGGTAGCAGCAGTAGGGGATTTGGCGTATGAAGCTTCACATGTGGTGGATAATGGGGGAGGGTGGGCTGTGGCACCCTAGCAGTACCAGCCGAACTCGGTTGAATCCCTTGTCAGCCTGGGAGGAACGTAGAGAGGAGAGGTCCCCTTTTTTGTTTCATTTGTTTGATGTCGGCTGCCCCCCAAAATTGGGGGAAATGCTTTGGTATATGTATGTATGTATGTATAAAGCTAATTAGGTGTAGATTATTATTTTTTTTTTTTTAAGTAGAAGAGGTGAACAATACCATTAGATTAACAATATTTATATAGTAGAAGTGAACAATAATTATAAGTGCAGTAATGAATATTTATATTTCAATGCCTTTCCCACTCATTTCAAATAGACTTATATGAAATAATCCTAGAGGAAAATCACAAAAAGTTATTATGAATTATAAAGGTCTAATGTTTTCATGTATTTAAAGGTTACTTCTCATATAGTAACATCAACAACAACAACAACAAATGCAACCATTTCTAGTCCACTGCAGGAGAAAGGCCTCAGACATATCTAGGCCATGTCTGGGGTTTGGGCATTTTCATCCTCTTGCTGGTCATTGTAGATTGGTGATGATGGGAGACTGGTCTGATCGCTCACAGCAAACCAAATTAATATGTATGGCCCTTACCAGCATAGCTTTGCTGATCAAGGCGATACACAAACCCTTTCACCACGTTAAAATATCCCCACTCAGAAATGGGCTTTTCATGTAATATATCGCCTCAAATAGATCTGTTTTTCTAATATTTACTAGAAATAAAATTTTTCACCTTTGTGACAAAAAGTGGCAGATTCTTAATTGAGTTTCATCGTTATGGGTCTGTAATAATGAATCAGTCTGCAAATCGTTTGTATATCCCTTCCCTTAGGTTTTTTAAAATCAAAAGTTATAGAAATTTTGGTTACTCAATTTCACGATTTGTAAAGGGATTTTGACGAAGGAAAAATCTATTTCTGGGAAGAGGCCTGTGACGCCCGGTGAAAAGTCCTTCTTTGTACCTTTTCTAATATAAATCTTCCAAATATACTTGAGAAAGATAAAAGCATGGAATGCAGAGGTTACAACCCTCGCGCGAACACCTTGTAAGTGTCGTGTATTTAACAAAGGCATGCGAAAACCACTATTCACAGGCTGTCTTCCATTTAGATAATCCTTTCATCAATGGGGAAGGCCGTGACAGGCCCTAGAGAACACAGTTGAACTACCCCACCGACACTTACCACGCGCGCTCTCTAGGACATCTTTCTGCAAGAACATATGGCTTGGCAAGGAAAAAAGGGGGTGGGTCCGTACCAAATAACCGGGAAGGGTTTCACCGGGCGTCACAGGCCTCTTCCTAGAAATAGATTTTTCCTTCGTCAAAATCCCTTTTCTGGGGCGGCCTGTGACGGCCGGTGAAAATGTACCAGAGAATGCCTTCCAAGCCCAATACAATAATAACATAATAAGGAGAAAACAAACACCATGTAAGCCAATAATATAATACTGTAAGTAAACATAAAATCACAAACTAGCCATAGACATAGGGGCCGTAAGGCTAAAATAATATGAAGACAAGGAATCACCTGAGTGTCCAGTCGCAAAAGGTATCAATCTTACATGTCTAAGCATATCTAAACATTAAAGGAATGATAATTACAATAACAGTTAAATCATAGCAATTAAACATGGTAAATAACTTGGGGCTAACGAACCACCCAGGAGAGTGGCGACGTGGTGTGAGAGGTGGTTAGGAGGGAGGAGAGAAGAGATGGAATAAAGAAATAATCAGAGTTTAATGGGGAGAGATAACACTCCCCGCTGCAACCGTAGGGTATTTAAGGGCCTGTAAGTTCTTTAGATAGTGGCGTTTGAAAACCATAGGAGATTTCCAACCCGTATATTTTTTAAGGTCATCAAAGTCCATGTTCTGGAAGTAATTGATGGAGGTAGCTATTGACCGTATATCATGAGCATGGGGAAATGATTCCGGGTTAGCATGTTTAATGAAGTAGAGGATTTGTTGTCTGATACCTTGAATAGTCATAGTACCCCCTTGTTCCCTGATAAATAAGGGGCCAGAAGAGCGGGTGGCAGATCTAGCTAAAAAGGTCCTGAGAGTAGTGACTGGACACAGCGAAGGATCCTGGGGAAGAGAGATAATCTTCCAAGGGGACCACCTATTTTGCGGGTCCTCATTTTTAGCTAGGAAAGCTCTGTCTGGGGAAAGCAGTATTTCGTCTGAAGGGAGGAAATCTATGTTTTCCGGGTTACGTGAGAGAGCTGCTAGTTCTGAGATTCTAGCACCTGAGGCCATAGCTGTTAGAAATAGAGTCTTCCTAAGCAGAGTGATATAAGAGCAGGTCTCATTGTCCGTGTCTGACGCAAGTTTGAGGACATTGTTCAGAGACCAAGAGACTTTTTGTGGCCGATCCAAAAGCCGAAGCCTAGCACATGCTTTTGGAATAGATAAGAAATAGGAATCCGCCAGGTTAATGTTAAACCCAACAAGGAAGATCTTCTTCAAAGCTGACTTGATGGTAGTTATAGTGCTAGCTGCCAAGCCCTTGTCAAATAGGAACCTAAATAACAAGATGGCTAAATTCGGAGTCATACGAGTGTGGTCTGAATTCTTTAGGAAATCTGCTAATTTCTTAACAGCCGAATCATATTGACGAATTGTCGAGTCCCTTTTGTCCGCTTCGATGAAGAGAACGTTTTCCTGGTCAATGTTTGCGTCTTTATGAGCTGCAAACTTCATGAAGTCCACAAAGTTAGGGTTTTGGCTATCCTTGAGGAATCTGACACAGTCTGTGTTTGGATTACTTGGGTTAGTTTGGGGAATGGAATCCGGAAGGGTCGGAGTTTCAACTCGAGGAGGAGAGGAAACCAACTGCTTTTTGGCCAGTGAGGTGCTACTAAGGCCACTGCCCCCCAGAAGGAGCGTAGTTTGTGCAATACTTTCATTAGAAGATTCACTGGTGGAAATAGGTAAATCTTCCTCCAATGGTTCCAATCCAGGGTTAATGCATCTATGGCATAAGCCTGAGGGTCCATGTTTGGTGTCACATAACACAGAAGTTTGTGATTCTTCTGAGTTGCAAATAGATCTACCTGAAGGCCCGGAACCAGCCTGAGTATCCACCGGAATGAAATTGTGTCCAGAGACCATTCTGATTCCAGTGGTTTCGTCCTGGATAGTGAGTCCGCTATCACATTCTGGACTCCCGCTAGGTGTTGCTGACAGGAACCAGTTCTTTTCTGTTGCCAAGGCGAAGATAGTGACCAGGATCTGATTCAGGTTGGGCGACTTGGATCCTCCTCTGTTGATGCAGTGTACTACGGCTGTGCTGTCTGACACTACTCTGATGTGGGTCGACCTCGGAGGAGAGAGTCTCTTCAGGATCAAGAACACTGCCATGGCTTCGAAAACATTGATATGGAAGTGTTTCATGGCGGGTGACCAAGAGCCCTGAAACATCTGACGTTCGTAGTAAGCCCCCCATCCACTCAGAGACACGTGTGTATGAATTGTCTCTTGTGGGGGTGGGAATTGAAGAGGAACCGATTTGGAGAGGTTCTTCGATTCGGACCATGGCTGTAGTCTCATTTTCAAGACAGAGGGGATCTTCGAGACCTTGTCTCTTAAAGGTACTGTGGCTCTCTTTCTCCAAACTCGATTGATGTCTTTGAGTTTGGCTTTCAATAGTCGATCTGTTACTGAAGCGAATTGAAGAAGGCCGAGGATTCTTTCTAAGGCTCTTCTGGACACCTGTTTGTGTTTGAAAAAATTCTTGACCTTGGAAGCTATTTCTCTTACCTTTTTGGGAGGTAGAGCCAGCTTGTGCCGTGCAAGGTCCCACTGTATGCCTAACCATTCGAAGCGGTCTGATGGTAGTAGGCGGGATTTTTGGAGATTGACCCGAAATCCCAGGTTGGCGAGAAAACGAAGTACTTTCTTCGTAGCTCTGTTGCATTCTAGGGCTGACCGAGCCCAAATGAGCCAATCGTCCAGATAAGCAACGATCTGAATCCCTTGGTTCCTGAGTTGTTCTAACAGTGTCTCTCCCAGTGAATATCCTGGGTGCAATGTTGAGGCCAAAGGGCATGACTTTGAAAGCAAAGGCTTTCCTGCCTAGACGGAAACCTAGGTAAGGAGAGAAGTTTCGAGCTATTGGTACGTGATAATAGGCGTCAGTAAGATCGATAGAGGTGGTGACAGCCCCACGGGGAAGCAGGGTCCGTACCTGAGAGATGGTCAACATCCGGAACCTGTCGCAGAGGATGTAAGAATTTAGCTTTGACAAGTCCAGGTCCACTGTCAATGCCGACGAGCCTTTCTTCGGAACTGTGAACAGGCGGCCTTGGAACTTCAGCGATCGAACCCGTTTGATTGCTTTTTTCTTTAGTAACTCGGTGGTGTACTCTCTCAGAATGGTAGTGGGTTTCTGGAAGAAGGCCACTGGTGGAGGAGGAGAACCTTGTGACCATTTCCACCCCAAGCCTTTGGAGACTATGCTGTGAGCCCATGGACTGAAGGTCCAATGGTCTCGAAAGTGGTAAAGTCTCCCCCCTACCGGGACCATATCATTGCGAGGGAGTGAATCTAGGTCCCTTCCCTCCTCGAGAACCCCTTGTCCTAGGTCCGTCTCGTTGACGGAACTGTCCTCTAGCCCTGTAGCTACCTCTCTGGTGTCCACAAAAGGGACCTGAGGGTTCGTAGCTAAGGTTGTATGCAGGTGAGGGCATCCAAATGGGGTTGGGTTGGGTACCTGGGGGAGCAGTGAGGTAGACTACCTGTTGAGGGTGCTTCGGTTGTAGAGTCGACGAAGCAGCGGGAGACTGTGAAGACGAGTGGGTAACCGACGATTGATGGTAGTGACCTCGGCTCGTCTTGTAAGGGGCAAACCTCTGTTTCTTCCTGAAGAAGGTTTGCTTTTGAACCTCAACCCTCCTTTTGGCAGTGAGGCCCCATCTCGCTTGCAAATTTTGGTTTGCTCTCGCAGCGTCTTGTAGTACCTTGTTCACCTCCTCCTGAGGAAAAAGGTTCTTACCCCAGCAGGGGGAAGCTATCAGTCTGTTCGGTTCATGCCTGATCGAGGCCTCAGATAGAACGTGTTTCCTGCAACTAACCCGAGCCGAACAAAACTCGTGTAAGTCGATTTGGAAGGACAGAGACAGGTTCTTTGTGAATACCCGGAACAAGGTCTTGGTCGGATAAAGCGAGGCTAGAGACTCCACGGAGGTAATGGAGTGGAGAGACCTAGCTAACCTATTCCGTGCCTCACACTCAGTCTTGAGAAGATTTTCTGGTAATTTGGGAAGCTTCTCGGAAAACAGATTAGAGGCGCAGTCTGGGTCTAACTTCCCTACTGTGAAAGTAGAGGGGGCATCATCCCAGATAGTAACGGTACTCGGGATGAGCATGGAGGTGGGGTCCGTCTCTTTAAGAGCCGGCATGGCAGAACCTTCTTTGATAGCTTGAAAAGTAAGAGCTGCCACTTTATCTGTAATAGGCAAGGTAATAACTGGAGAAGCTGTAAATATGGTGTAGGCTCCTTTGTGTGGGGTGAACTTGGAATTAGTGCACCCCCAGTCCGACAACGTCCTGGCCCAGAGAGCTTGGGCCTGCTCTTTAGGAAATATTACCGTTTCCTTCGGTACCTTGTCTAACCTAACCAAGGCATGTTCTTTTAATCGGATGAAGCCGTTGAATGGGAATTCTAGTCCCGGAGGGTAAAATTCTAGGTCCTCTAGAGGACGGGTGCCTATGCCCTCCAGAGTTATGGCACCATCTATATATGGAGCATGTAAGGCAAACCTCCAAGGGTTGTTTTTCTCGAAGGGGGGTAACTTCGATGCGTCTGGGGCTGAAGGAGGAGGAATCTGTGTTCCGGAACGGATCAGACTCGCCACCATATCTTTGAGCTCGGTCATAGCTCCTTGGTCTGTCCTAGACTGTCGTTGTAGATGCTGTTGTATCAGCTCTTTCACAATATCCCTGACCATGGTGGCGGATAAGGCGGGTTCCCGAGCCCGATCCGCTAACGAAGCCCTGGACTTAGCAGACTTCGACTTTTTAGGAGTCACGGTTTTAGGTACAGTAATATGAACAACAGGATCCTTTGAGGATCCCGGGACCGATGACACTGATAATGGCAAAGCTGAAGGCTTAAAGGTACGTAGTGGCTTCACCTTGGGTCGTACAGGAACGGAGGGACCTCGAGGAGAAGCCGTAGGTTTATCAAAGCCGTGAAAGGAAGTAGTAGAGGAAGGAGTGTGGGGTGAAAGGGGGTCCACCAACTCATCACCACCTACCTGCTCATCCATGGGTTCGTCGTCCAGATCTAGAAAGGGCTCGTCCTCCGTCACTAAAACCTCTTCTTCCGTTAGAATGGTTGCTCTAACCGCCTCAATTAACGGGGCCGCTGTCTCCGGTGGAACTGCTGCAGTAGTAGAGCCTGGGAATAGGCGAGAAGCCATGTCTCCATCAAGGAGGTAGGGTGCGCCAGACGGCGCATTACTCCCAAAACCTGACACCCAAGGACGGAGAGTAGCTCTTGCCTCCCGAAGAGATTCATCATCAGCCTGAAAGAGGAGAGGGGATTAATGATGAAGCAAAAACCGATGTAAATATATAAAGACCAATTAATTCCTCGCAAAGGATATTAACAGAACAAACCAGAACCAACTTACCTCCTCGCTCAGGAGTAGGGATGACAGCTCATAGCAGAGCATGCATGATTCCGGGAACCATATCATGTAGGGGGCTTGTCCCGGTTCCTGAGAGAAGGATATGGCGCAATGGGCATGGGACCGACATAGATCATGGCCCATGGGATCAGTAAAGGCAGCGGAGCAGCCCTTGGCAGCGCAGCGGACTTTCTGTAAAAGAAAGAAGACATAAGTCTGGATGTTCCTTGAGATTCTGGTCAATGACATATGAATCCACAGAAAACACTTAAAACTTAATTATTTGTGAGTACGGTAGTAGCCAACACCTTAATATATTAAGAAATTATATTAATAATCAGTAACCACGTAACATGAAAATATATTCTTCATCGGTATCACATTGTTAACTCCGGTTCTGAACGTCTGCTTGATCTCTGTTTGTACCGGAGATCCGGTGACAAAGGCCCGTCATCGTGATATCATGACCGTCATCGGTACGATAACATTAACCTCAATTCTGAATGTCAGTGTTATCTCCAGTGAAGCCGGAGATTCGATGAAAAAAGGGGCCGTAATAGTGTAATTGTGATCAAACATGACAAAGGTTCGTGTGCAAAAGGCCTCAGCTGGAGTCTGGGTGCCGGATTTCACCGTTGCACTCCAAATATCTGACTAGTTCTCACCTAATGAGTATCCATTATAGCTGAGTATAACTCAAGGCGGAGCTAAGGGTGTCGGCATAAAACGACCCCAATTAATGACTCATACACTAACATAACCTATTAATAGTGCTAGCTATATTAACAGTAACCACATCAATAAAACGTGTATAACATTAAACGTAATATCATCAACTCGGATAATAAGAGGAGGCATGAATAACTCGTGATCATAAATAAGCAGAAAACGGGAAATCCACCTCTCTTACTCGAGCTAATAAAGAAAACGAGAGAAGGGGTAACTCGTATCTGTAGAACAGGAAACGAGCACTTTATGCTCTCGCTCTCAAGGTTACATAATAAAAAACCAACATCACACAATAATATGATAAGAAAATTAATAAAATTGATTGCTTTTTTCTTAGTAATTGTAATAACCAAGAACGAAGAATAACGACAACGTAACAAATAAACAAAGATTTAGTCTTAAATCGCGCATCCTGAGGCGAGTAAAAAACTAAACAAAGACTAAATCGCTATTCTTCGTAGGTCCAAATTGGACTTGCTAGCAAATAAATACCATAGTAAAAACTAATAATAAATAATGATAATAAAATTGGTCATAAAACGTAAGTGATATAACCTAGATGACAGAGTACCAGATGGTCAATAATAACTTGAAAATTTACCGAAGCGAACACAACCCAAAATGGCTGCCGATACCGAGGCAGGCCAATCGCTTCCAAAATTAAAAACCACAATACTGGAAACAGAACAAATGCCCGGTACTGCAATAAGCTGTCAAAACAAACTATGGTACTTAACATTGGTAAAGGTGAAGTAGCAACGTCAGTCATGTTGAATAAACGACAAACACTTCGAAAAAACACTGGGCAAAAAAATCTCGACTTTGCGGGCAAGTCCAAAACAGAAGGATGTCCTAGAGAGCACGCGTGGTAGGTGTCGGTGGGGTAGTTCAACTGTGTTCTCTAGGGCCTGTCACGGCCCTCCCCATTGATGAAGGGATTATCTAAATGGAAGACAGCCTGTGAATAGTGGTTTTCGCACGCCTTTGTTAAATACACGACACCTACAAGGTGTTCGCGCGAGGGTTGTAACCTCTGCATTCCATGCTTTTATCTTTCTCAAGTATATTTGGAAGATTTATATTAGAAAAGGTACAAAGAAGGACTTTTCACCGGCCGTCACAGGCCGCCCCTGAAATAAGGCATATCATATCTCCATAAAGATTAGATAATTACTGGTTGAGGATTTTTCAATCTGGAAATATTTCAAATGTTACAGTTACTTGAAAAGTTATGATTTAAAAGAAAGAAAGATATATTTTTTTAAATTCTAATCCATGTCATATATAACATGGGATAATATTTTTCATATTGTGAAACTAGCTTTAGCAAATTCCAATTCACAAGCTCTTTTGTTTCAATAAAATCTAGAATTATAGTTTGTCACAAGATGCAAAAATTTTTTAACTGAATTTTATTAACACATTTTCACGAAAAGAATGAATAACTTTTTAATCTGATCCAATACCAGCCCTCGGGAGATTAACACCATTCTTTTCAGAAAATGACCATATAGGGAAAAAACCTAGTTTTTATTAAAAATTAATTATCCTGAAATAAATGGATTATGGTTTATTTTACAAAGCTATTATTATATAGCCTAATGAAAAGTAATTAAATATTTTTATAGGACATCATTCTAACAAATACTGTAGTTATTTTAGTGAAATTAACAAGTGTTAATTTTTAAAAGTTTTTAATTCTTATTTAATGAGGATTTTAAGTTTATCTATCAGAACCATTATCATTTTCTAGATTATGAGAGGTATAATTATATTACTTTCTAGATTATGAGAGGTGTAATCATATTATTTTCTAGGTTATGAGACGTATAATGATATTACTTTCTAGATTATGAGAGGTGTAATTATATTATTTTTTAGATTATGAGAGGTATAATTATATTACTTTCTAGATTATGAGAGGTGTAATTATATTATTTTTTAGATTATGAGAGGTATACTGATATTACTTTCTAGATTATGAGAGGTGTGATTATATTATTTTTTAGATTATGAGAGGTATAATTATATTACTTTCTAGATTATGAGAGGTGTAATTATATTATTTTCTAGATTGTGAGAGGTATAATGATATTACATTCTATTATGAGAGGTGTAATTACATTATTTTCTAGATTATAAGAGGTATAACTATATTTTTTTCTAGATTATGAGAGGTATAACTATTTTATTTTCTAGATTATGAGAGGTGTAATTATATTATTTTCTAGATTATAAGACATATAACTATAATTTTTTCTAGCTTATAAGAGGTATAACTATATTTTTTTTCTAGATTATGAGAGGTATAACTTTTTTTCTAGATTATGAGAGGTATAACTATATTTTTTTCCAGATTATGAGAGATGTAACTATATTTTTTCTAGATTATGAGAGCACCGTGTAACTATTATTTATAGATTATGAGAGGACCGTGTAACTATTTTTTTTATAGATTGAGAGGTGTAACTATATTTTTCTAGATTATAAGAGGTATAACTATCATTTTTTTTCTAGATTATGAGAGGTATGCCTATATTTCTTTCTAGATTATGAGAGATGTAACTATATTTTTTCTAGATTATGAGAGGTGCAACTATATATTTCTAGATTATGAGAGGTATAGCCATATATTTTTTCTAGATTATGCGAGGTGTAACTATATTATTTTCAATATTAAACTTACCCGATAATCATGTAGCTGTCAACTCCGTTGCCCGACAGAATTCTACGGGAGGGATACGCCAGCTATCACTATACTAGAAGGGGGTGTACTCAGCAGCGCCACCTGTGGCCAGGTACTGCAGTACTTCTTGTTGACACCACCTCACTTTTTCCTCTGTCGTGCTTCCGGCAAGACATTCTGGGATACGCTTATGATTTTGGAGTATTGTTCACGGTTTGGTGAAGTATTTCTCTAAAAATTTCAGCTTTCGCTATACTGGAAACCTTTCTAATTAGCTTAGATAGCTTTTATTTGGTTTTGATTAATGGTTAACGATCTTTTTGCTTGATTTGGAATCCCCCTTGACTAACTCTTTGATTCAAGATGTCTGACCTTTCACAAGCCCCACCCCATAGACGATGTAGGTCTTGTAATAGGCGTGTTCCGAAGGCCTCGGTTGATCCTCACACCGCTTGTTCTGACTGTAGGGAAAGACCCTGTCAGTTGGAAGATCGATGTGAGGAATGCGCCGGACTTTCGGAACTTGAATTTGTTCGATTCCTGAAATATTCAACCAAGTTAGAGAGAGAGAGAGTTAGGAGGAGTTCTTCTCGCTCTTCACTTTTTTCCTCACCTCATGATCCTCAACCTTTTCCTCCCCCTGTAGTGGCTACCCCCGAACCTTCTATTTGTGCTCAACCTGATATGTCCGATGTTTTGCGTGCCATTCAGGCTTTAGGTGATAAAGTGGAATCGGTGGTTAGTGACCATAAGTCTCTTATGGCAGAAGTCAAAGAACTTAAGGTCAAAAGTGCAGTGGGAGGTGATAGTGCCAGTGCTGTGCCAAGTGCTAGTGTCAGTGCGGTGCCAAGTGCTAGTGTCAGTGTCAGTGTGGTGCGTGAGGGTACTTCTGTGCATGCCAGTCGTCCTCCCAGTCCGGGACCTCTTGCAAGCTCCCAAGCCCAGGGAAGAAGCAATGTCGAAGGGCAAAAGGGTTCGGCAGGCCTTGATCGGCGCACAGAAGTATCCTCGGTGGTTGCGGGCGTGTCTTACAGAGACCGTCACTCCCACCCGCAGACGATTGAGCCCGTCTTTTACTCGTCTGCAGAAGAAATGTCAGGGAGAAAACGCTGGACTCAGGTCTCAAGACCTCTCAAACGCAAAGTCCAGACCTCAAGAGCTCTACAACCTGGTTGCAGTCATTGGATTAGCTCTGACTCTCCACAGTCATCAGGTGACTGCACACCTCCTAAGAGAGGTAAGGTGATGCCGCAACAGACCTCATCTTCTGTTAAGGCTTTGCCTCAGCAGACCTTAGCGTCTGTCGACCCCAAGATGACTTTGCTGCAGTCCATGCAGTCACAGCTTGCGGTCTTAATGCGTGAGTGTCAGGCTGAGAAGGTTACACCTCCTCCTGCGATCGCTCCGCCTCACCGCAGTCCAGTCTGCCAGGCGTACGATGTTGAGGTTCCTCAGGATACCTTACCGCGTACTGAGTTGCCAGTTACCAGCGATGTGCAGCAACCTCCGCCTTCCTTAAGGCAACCTCAGCAATGGGAGCAGGAGTCTTATGCCTTACTTCCTCCGCTTCCGCTTGCGGTTCCACCAGCGAGGCAACAATCTCTTGAGGTACGACAACCTCTTCCATCCATGAGGCAGCCACCTCAGCACTCGCTGCAGCGACCTCAACCCTCCTCAAGGCGAGAGCCTCAACTCCTTAGGCTAGCACCTCAGGAACCTCAACTCGCGAGACAAGAACTGCGTTCTGCGCAGCCGCTACCTCAACTCTCGCAGCTCACACCTCAGGAACCTCAACTCGTTCCTCAGGAACCTGCTACTGCGCATCCGCAACCCTTACAGCAAGCGCAACTCTTGAGACAAGAAACTCATGCTAGGAGTCAGCCACCTCAACCCATGCGCCTACCTTCCTCTACTCTTCTTGAACAGTCTTTGCAGCCTGAACCTCAGGTTTTAACTCAACAACAGAGACTTGAGGATGAAACCACAAGCGTTTATGCACCCGCTTGTTCAGATTCTGCTGTTCAGCATACCACTGTTACAGTACCTCTCACTTCGCTACACTCTGGTGATGAGGTTTCTGAGGAGGAAGCTGCGCACCTGGATCCCTCATCAGACGTGGAAGAACCCAAGTCGTCTCCTCTACCCATTGACTTTCGTAAGGTCCTGGCTCTTTTCAGAGAGGTATACCCGGACCATTTTGTTTCTGCTACCCCCCGCTCTCCTCCATCTGAGTTTTCGCTGGGCATGCAACCTGTTAAGTCAACTTATACTAAGCTCGTCTTTGCTAGGTCATCTAAGAGAGCTTTAAGAATATTAGGAGAGTGGTTGCAGTCTAAACAGCAACTAGGGAAGACTTCCTTTATGTTCCCACCTACTAAGCTCACGTCTAAGGCGGGTGTATGGTATGCCACAGGAGAGGAACCAGGCTTGGGAGTCCCTGCCTCTGCCCAGGCTGACTTCTCAAGTTTGGTCGACTCTCCTCGTAGATCAGCAATGAGGCGCTCTAAGGTTTGCTGGACCTTCTCCGATTTAGACCACTTCCTAAAGGGTGTATTTCGTGCCTTTGAGATGTTCAATTTTCTAGACTGGTGCCTGGGGGCCCTGAGCAAGAAGACCTCCCCTGCGGACAAGGACTCGGCCATGCTTTTAATGTCCTGCATGGATAAAGCAATTCGGGATGGGTCTGGCGAGCTTGCTTCAATGTTTGTGTCAGGAGTTCTTAAGAAAAGGGAGCAACTTTGCACCTTTCTTTCTTCCAGCATCACACCTTGTCAAAGGTCTCAACTCCTTTTTGCTCCGCTTTCTAAGTTCTTGTTTCCCGAAGAGCTTATCAAGGATTTGTCTGCGGCCCTGATTCAGAAGGACACTCATGATCTTGTGGCCTCTTCAGCTCGTAAGACTAAGGTTGCTCCCTCAGTTCCCAGGACTTACCGCACCCCAGTGGCTGATACTCCTGCTACAAGGTTTATTCCGCCCTTTCGTGGCAGAGCCCCCAGCCGAGGAAGCTCCCGTCCAGACTCTTCCAGGAGCAGGTCTAGGAAAGGTCCCAAGACTTCAAAAGGCAAACACTGACTCTCCTCCTCTCCAGACAGCAGTAGGAGCCAGACTCAAGACCTTCTGGCAAGCTTGGGAAAGGAGAGGTGCAGACGCCCAGTCTGTCAGGTGGCTAAGGGAGGGTTACAGGATACCATTCTGCCGCAAACCCCCTCTGACCACTTCTCCCATCAACCTCTCTCCCAACTACAAGGAAAAGGACAAGAGGCTAGCGTTGCACCAGGAGGTGTCGCTCCTGTTACAGAAGAAGGCAGTGGTTATAGTCCGGGACCATCAATCCCCGGGCTTCTACAACCGTCTCTTTCTGGTGGCCAAGAAGACAGGAGGTTGGAGACCGGTGCTGGACGTCAGCGCGCTCAATGCTTATGTCACCAAGCAGACGTTCACTATGGAGACGACGAAGTCGGTCCTAGCAGCGGTCAGGCAGGAGGACTGGATGGTATCGTTGGATCTGAAAGACACTTACTTTCACGTTCCTATTCATCCAGACTCCCAACCTTTCCTGAGATTCGTTTTTGGAAAGGTTGTGTACCAATTCCAAGCCCTGTGTTTTGGCCTAAGCACAGCTCCTATGGTGTTTACGCATCTGATGAGGAATATTGCAAAATTCCTCCACTTATCGGACATCAGAGCCTCCCTTTATTTAGACGACTGGCTGTTGAGAGCCTCCACGAGTCGTCGCTGTCTGGAGAGTCTCAACTGGACTTTAGACTTGATCAAGGAACTGGGTCTGTTAGTCAACTTAGAAAAGTCCCAGCTCATTCCCTCCCAATCCATAGTTTACCTGGGAATGGAGATTCGGAGTCAGGATTTTCGGGCTTTTCCATCGGCCCCAAGGATAAGCCAAGCCCTAGATTGCATCCTGAGCATGCTGAAGAGGAACAGTTGCTCGGTGAGACAGTGGATGAGTCTCACAGGGACCCTGTCATCATTAGCCCTGTTCGTCGAGTTAGGGAGACTCCACCTCCGCCCTCTTCAATTCCATCTTGCAGCTCATTGGGACAAGGATTTGACGCTCGAAGCAGTCTCTATCCCGGTCACCAAAGAGATGAAGACCACTCTCTTGTGGTGGAAGACCAACCTCCTTCTCAAGGAGGGCCTATCGTTAGCGATTCAGACCCCCAATCTTCATCTCTTCTCGGATGCATCAGACTCGGGCTGGGGCGCGACCTTGAACGGACAGGAATGCTCGGGAATGTGGAACAGGGAACAGGAAACGCTCCACATCAACTGCAAGGAGCTACTGGCAGTTCATTTGGCCCTAATGAACTTCAAGTCCCTCCTGCTAGGCAAGGTGGTGGAGGTGAACTCCGACAACACCACAGCCTTGGCTTACATCTCCAAGCAGGGAGGGACCCATTCGAGGAACCTGTACGAGGTAGCAAGGGACCTCCTCATTTGGTCAAGAAGTCTAAACCTCACTCTAGTAACGAGGTTCATTCAGGGCAACATGAACGTCTCAGCAGATCGCCTAAGCAGAAAAGATCAAGTCATCCCCACGGAATGGACTCTTCACAAGAGCGTGTGCAACAGACTTTGGACCTTGTGGGGTCAGCCTACGATAGATCTGTTTGCCACCTCCATGACCAAGAGGCTTCC
Organism: Palaemon carinicauda; assembly: GCF_036898095.1. Taxonomy (NCBI): domain Eukaryota; kingdom Metazoa; phylum Arthropoda; class Malacostraca; order Decapoda; family Palaemonidae; genus Palaemon; species Palaemon carinicauda. The sequence goes on from NC_090754.1 coordinate 83,492,743, forward strand.
TTTGTACTGTTCCCCAGTTCCAGACCCAGCAGCAGTTCATGTGGATGCTTTTCTGCTGAATTGGTCCCATCTCGACCTTTACGCATTCCCACCGTTCAAGATCATCAACAGAGTCATTCAGAAGTTCGTCTCGCACGAAGGGACACGGCTGACGCTGGTTGCTCCCCTTTGGCCTGCAAGAGAATGGTTCACAGAGGTACTACAATGGCTGGTCGACGTCCCCAGGACTCTCCCTCTAAGAGTGGACCTTCTACGTCAACCTCACGTAGACAAGGTGCACCCAAACCTCCACGCTCTTCGTCTGACTGCCTTCAGACTGTCGAAAGATTCGCTAGAGCTAGAGGCTTTTCGAAGGAGGCAGCCAGTGCGATTGCCAGAGCAAGGAGGGTATCCACTCGTAGAGTCTACCAATCCAAGTGGGAAGTCTTCCGAAGCTGGTGTAGAGCCAATGCAGTTTCCTCTACCAATACCTCTGTAACCCAAATAGCTGACTTCCTATTACATCTAAGGAATGAGAGATCCCTTTCGGCTCCTACGATTAAAGGGTATAGAAGTATGTTGGCTTCAGTTCTCCGCCACAGAGGTTTGGACCTTTCTTCCAACAAGGACCTTCAAGACATCCTTAAGTCTTTTGAGACTTCTAAAGAACGTTGTTTACCCACTCCAGGCTGGAATCTAGACGTAGTCTTAAGGTTCCTTATGTCTCCTAGGTTCGAACCTCTCCAGTCAGCTTCCTTCAAGGACCTTACCCTCAAGACTCTTTTCCTTGTCTGCCTTGCAACAGCTAAAAGAGTCAGTGAGGTTCATGCCTTCAGCAAGAACATTGGGTTCACATCCGAATCTGCAACATGTTCTTTACAGCTCGGATTTTTAGCTAAGAATGAACTTCCTTCACGTCCTTGGCCTAGATCGTTTGAAATTCCTAGCCTTTCCAACATGGTAGGTAACGAGCTAGAAAGAGTTCTTTGCCCTGTCAGAGCTCTGAGATATTATCTTAATAGGTCAAAACCTATACGAGGACAGTCAGAAGCCTTATGGTGTGCAATCAAGAAACCTTCGATGCCCATGTCCAAAAACGGAGTTTCGTATTATATAAGGCTTCTGATTAGAGAAGCCCATTCTCACATGAAGGATGAAGACCTTGCTTTGCTGAAGGTAAGGACCCACGAAGTGAGAGCCGTAGCCACTTCGATGGCCTTTAATAAGAACCGTTCTCTGCAGAGCATTATGGATGCAACTTATTGGAGGAGCAAGTCAGTGTTTGCATCATTTTATCTTAAAGATGTCCAGTCTCTTTACGAGAACTGCTACACCCTGGGACCATTCGTAGCAGCGAGTGCAGTAGTAGGTGAGGGCTCAGCCACTACATTCCCTTAATCCCATAACCTTTTTTAACCTTTCTCTTGAATGCTTCTATTGTTGTTTTTGGGTTGTTACGGTAGGCTAAGAAGCCTTCCGCATCCTTTTTGATTTGGCGGGTGGTCAATTCATTCTTGAGAAGCGCCTGGGTTAGAGGTTGTGTAGAGGTCCTTTAGTATGGGTTGCAGCCCTGTATACTTTAGCACCTTAGAGTTGATTCAGCCTCCTAAGAGGAACGCTGCGCTCAGTAAGGAAGACGAACTTAATAAAGGCAGAGTAACGGTTCAAGTCGACTTCCTTACCAGGTACTTATTATTTCATTGTTATTCTGAAATAACTGATTATATGAAATACGGGATACTTAGCTATCCTTTAGTCATGTACACTGGTTTTCACCCACCCCCCTGGGTGTGAATCAGCTACATGATTATCGGGTAAGTTTAATATTGAAAAATGTTATTTTCATTAGTAAAATAAATTTTTGAATATACTTACCCGATAATCATGATTTAATTGACCCACCCTTCCTCCCCATAGAGAACCAGTGGACCGAGGAAAAAGTGAGGTGGTGTCAACAAGAAGTACTGCAGTACCTGGCCACAGGTGGCGCTGGTGAGTACACCCCCTTCTAGTATAGTGATAGCTGGCGTATCCCTCCCGTAGAATTCTGTCGGGCAACGGAGTTGACAGCTACATGATTATCGGGTAAGTATATTCAAAAATTTATTTTACTAATGAAAATAACATTTTTCTAGATTATGAGATGTAACTATATTTTTTTAAGATTATCAGAGGCATAACTATATTTTTTTTATAGATTATGAGAAATGTAACTCAATATTTTTTTTCCAGGATAAAGTATGTCTCCTGCTTAAATACAACAAATGACCGAAGTCAGATATATCAAGAAAACTTACGTTCTGTTGTGTGAGTGCAACTTAAGATCTGGGACTTCAAGAAAAGAAAATTATATACGTCACAGTTCCGGGTGTTGAGGAATTAATCATTTTAAAATTCTGGTGTAGATTTGTGTACAATGAGGCTCAAAGTTCCTTGATATAGCTTAATTCATTTGGTATAGTTGGCTGTTTAGATACCATTGCAAAGCTAAAACTTTTGCTTTAAATCCTATAATCTGTTCTGTCTGTGCAATATAGTCTGCTTTTTACATAACCCTATACTAGGTACTATTTCTTAATTATCATAAACTCATCTGTAAATCTTTTATTGAAAATTTCAGCAAAGAACAGATTTTAAAAGTAATATTTATATATAGTAAGTAAAGTGAAAAAAAAACACATGATCACAGTACAATTTTTTATTTCTAAAATTAGAAGGCTAGTTTAGGGCAAACAAACAGTTTGGTATCTTTAGGTAAAAATACTTTTTGAAGAAAACTGATTATAGCCTTGGAAAAATAGTTAATCTGCTTATATTGTTTATTGCATACTTACCACTAGTTATGATATTTGATGTTAATTTGGTGATCGATAGATTTACTGATCACCTGTTTCTCAGTCAGGTGGGGTCATACTGGGTGATGATCTTTCGGGTTAGAAAGTTGGATAGCAGTTCTGGTTTTTTGCCCTGTGTTTTAGCTTATAGAATCATAAGGTTTTAATTCTCTCATTACTTTCTATTTGGCCTTACTATTCTGTCGATAGTTGTTCGTCATTAAGCTTCTTGAAGCAAATGCAGCTTAATGCCATAAAACTTGTGATGAATGCCATATTTTTTTCTAAGCTTTCTGCTTAGATGCTACAATCTTGTTAACTGTGAAGTTTCCGAGGCAGTAACTTGGTTCCACTTTTCTTGCTCTCTTTTTGGTGTCCAACCTACTTATGATGGTGAATAATCTGGAGGATTGCATATGATATTCACTATTCTGGTTGCATCACATTTCTTACTTGGTGTTGAATAATTGGTTTGAACATTTACTATACCTTTTTTGCTTCACTTTAAGGTCTTTTTTTTCTGGCCCTATTACACAGGGCAACTCTGTGTCTTAGAGGACCTAGAGGATCTGTTTGTTGTATACATAGTACAGTATATGTATAGGTTTGCACAATTTTGATGACCTATCAAGATTGTATTGCTGCTAACTGATTGTATAAGAAGGTTTTGTTCAGGAAGTTATTCTCTCAGAGAATTTTAGTGGAATACTTTAAATAAGTCTTCTGTAGTGTGCATGTATCTTGTTGAAGGTAGTTATTTATCATTGGCTAATTTGTAAATGGTTTGAGGAGCTGGGAATGCTAGCATTTTCATGGAATGTGGCTTTCAAAAAAAAAAAATCAAAGTATAAATATCTTCAGAATTTATTCTAGAGCAAGTCCTAAAATTGAATAATTTTGACTTAAGATTTACTTCTCCTTTCGTGATAATTCTATTGTGTTATGTATGGAAAATATGGGTAACATTTAGATATGAATGTTATACAGCTTAGTTTAATTTAGGTGTCAGTCATTTTCGGAAGTTTTTCTGGTTACCTCAAATGAATAGTTAAAATCATCATGTTCAAATGGTTACTGGAGAAAAGAATTGAAATTGAGTTAGAATATAGAGTAGTTCTAGATATCTGGAAAATTAAATGGTTTGATAAAATCAATAGCAACTAACAAATAGTTCTTATTCCGCAATGGTAGTAATTCCTCATATTTGTTTCAAGGGATTTGTACCCTAAGGACATCAGTATATACAGTATATGTTTTTATTCTTTGTGACCCTTAATTTATTAGCAGTAGACACCTTAAGAAACTGATGTAAATGGTTATGATCTTTCAGTCTCATCTCAAAATACCTATGTTTGTAAAGTTATACTGTTTTAGGTGGGGAAGGGGTTAGGATTAGACCTAGTTTGAGGAAATTTCTAGGCAACAATAGTTTACACAGTTTTGAAATGGCCAGTTTGGTTTCAAGAGAATGTGGAGTTTTCAGATACTTTTTTTGAGGTTTTAATATGTCATGGTTTTAAATATCTCCCATGGTAACTTCTGGTATCCTGGCTGTATGGGTTTACAGATTCCTAGGTCACTTTGTGGTATAAAGGGGCTCTCTTTAGTGTGCAGGTTTTGTTTCAGGCATTTCCACTTTTAAAAAGTCTTGCAGAGCACCCCTTGTTCTATGGGTTCTCTTAGAACAAGGATTGGGTTTTAGGGTTCACTTTTGATTTACTGAGCTTTTGTGGTTGTAATCTTTAGTTCCAATTTGCTTAAACCCTCTTTTTAGGTATCCATCTCACTCATTGGTCCATGGAGTAAATTGAGGAACTCCATATTTTATGTAGCTTTTAATTGCAGTCCATAGAATGTGGAGAAATTCAGGTTCTACACATTTTTTAGTCTAAGATATCCACGAGTCTATGTAGTAATTTGGAAGACTCCTTTAGTTTTTAGTATTCACTTGTTTGCTTAATTGTTTGGAGATCAGTTTGGTTTATTCAGGACACCCCTCATCCTATGCAGTTATTTGTGGCTATTACTTGGTCCATTCAATTGTTCATAACATTTCTTAGTCTCTGGCGTTATTCTGGACACTTTCATCTATAGTTATTTGGAACACTTTCTTCTGTGAAGTTATCTTAGGCATTCATCGATTCATAAAGTTATTTGGGGATATTCCTTGATCAACAAACTATAAAAGAGTTATCCTCTACACTCCCTGGTCTATGGAGCTATTTTGTGCACTCATTCGACTGATTCTTTCAGGTCCCTCCATGTTTCATGGTTTCTTTTAAATCACTTTTAGTTTTCAAGAGATTCTTTTGTCACTCATTTCTTTTATAGATTTCTAGTCAATATCCAGGTCCCAGAATTATTAGGCATTGCTCTGTGGATTGAGAGCTATTGCCAAAATCTTTGTAATTGGTGAATTTGAGATTTATACACTAATGTATAATTTTTTTTTTTTTATATATTTAAAAGAGAACTTCTGTAATAAGTGAATTCAAGGTATGTTGCTCATATGTAGCACCCCAAGCTTTACTTCATATGTTCTGTCACTCTTGTGAAATTGGCTATAGATTTGCTTCACCCCATTTTATTTCTTAAAATTAATAATATAACCACATACGATTCCCTAAATTCCTTTCTTATTGGTATGGATAACCATACAATCATTTTTATAACTTTTTATTTCCTTTTATCAAAAAATACTTATTATTTTACAATTCTATGTTTTCTAAATATTAAAACAAACTAGAATTCTTCTTTGATTTTTGTTTGTTCTGGCACCAAATACAAACCTTTCCGCTCTTTAATATGGAGATACATTTCGGCAACAGCTGAAACTAGCTGTAAAACTTTTAGTGAGGTGTTACTCCCCTCCGCTTGTTACTGGGGGCAGCGGGAGGTAGACCCACCACCCCGCTCACACACACACACACACTGGCCAATACAAGACACTTTGCATTTCGGCTTGAATGAGAACAGATGTCGTTGGTTCTCCTCTGCCTTATTCAGTTTAACAAATGTAATAAAGAACCAGCTGGCTTAGAATTTTTAAATTTTCCTATTTTCTTCAGTACAGAATGGTTTCCAAAAGTGTTACAGTTTACTGTAACACTCTTTACTTCAGCTCACCTTCGTTCCTATAGTTTTGGCACAGGAATGAGAGCGGACTGAGGAAGATGATTTCGCCTTCCAAAGATTCCTCCTATGGGATTGGATTCGTCCATTAGCCGCAGATTCTTTGGAGCTTGACGGAGAAGGAGTTAGGTGACTGCTTGCAGTGCCTGGTCTTCGCCATCCTACCCTCAGGGTACAAATCAAGTCTCTTGAGCAAATTCCCTACCAGGTCATTGCCGCAGATGGAGATGCCTGCTGACCGCTTGCAGTCTCTGCCTCTCCCATCGTGCCCCAGGGTACAACGAGTCTTGTGAGCAACATTTCGTTTGGGGTCATTGCTGCAGATGGTGATGCCTGCTGACTGCCTGTGGTCACCGCCTCTCCCATTAATGAGTCTCGTAGAAACACAACAAAGCTCTTGGAGCCTTGAGGCTAAATCCTTCATGATGTGTGCCTCATGATTTGTAAGCTCTTTCAGGGAGAAACCTGTCGTAGGCTATATTTCTTTGAGATTATTACCTACACTGTACCTCTTCAAGACACAACAAAGCTCATGGAGCTTTAAAAGGCCAGGAACTTTGGGATCTGGCCTCAATTTCAAACTCTTAGGTGGGAGATACTGTTCTTTGACTTTACGAGCCTAAAGCACTAGTTCGCTTAACCATTCACGCAGTGAGATTAAGGAGCAAGGAGCTCAGAATGCTACCAACAACGATCTTACCTACATACTCACTCTCACTGGGAGTTCAGCGCTATACCCTCTTCTCGCCACAACATACAGTTGAAGGAGCCCAACTGTAGAGGGTATTTAGTGCACTTGCCATTCTACATGTTTAATACCTCACTCACCCACTGTGGACTTGTTGTATAGCATACAAGTACAGTGAGAACAGCACAACTCTTATTCAATATATCCTATAACTTCGTATTCTCATTATGAGTAAGCAGTAACTATGCGACACTTAGCTCGCTATACAAAAGAGCAATATCATGCACAGATATTTAAGTTGCCTACACGTGCGGATGCGTAACTGTCTTGTCAGCGTTTCGTGAGCTCTAGCTAACACTCACCAGCGTTTACTAGCGTTCACAAGCACTCGCTAATGTCCGCTTCGCAAGCCCTTGCCTCACCAAACAAGAAGTGCACTAGACCTTGCTTGCTAATATCAGGGCTCCTGCCAAGGGTTTGAGTTCTTTGCATCCTTAGGTGAATAACCCTTACATGCGAGACTATTTATTTTCATAAGAGAAAACCTATCCGACACTAAAGAAATGTGAGTGGGGACCTCCCTTCTCTAGTGAGGTCTGCGCAACTACAGGGGCTCGGTTAACGACTATTACTACTACTACCATTACTACTACTACTGTACTACTAACGAAGTAAAGTACAGTGTCTTTGACTTTGGCGATCAGTCACCCCCACCTCTCTCTGTCTATAACCATTTGTGTCACTTGATTTGGTATATAATTACCCTACAAGCTTAACACCCTCATATTAAATGGTAAATAGATGACATGAGCTATTTTGGTTGAGCATACTCTGTCGCTCATGTGGCGGCAAACCTCGCCAGGGAGGTAGAAGCTTAGAATTGTACAACGATTCTCATTAGACGTAATCCTCAGGGCTATTGCCGCAATTTAGGATGTCTGCTGACTCCTTGCAGCCGCAACGGGCCATCATTGTGTCACCAGGGTACTGTACAACGAATTTGTCAGATGCCGAGTTTAGTGAAACGCAATTCTTCAGGGTTACTTTCTCCAGCTTGTTTTCCCTACGGAATGGAGAGCTCTTCGGACCCCTCACACAACAGTCTAGTGAGACATACCCTTTTAAGGTTAATTTTTGCAACCCTCTATTCCCAGGGGGATAGCATCAGCTTTTGCTAATGTTTACAAACGATAGCAAGCAAGTATTCATTTACAGGAACGTTTGCCCCACTCATAAGTCAGGCAGGCAACGTTTAATACCAATGTCAGTTTGATCGCTGGAGTAGCTGCATATAGCTTTTGAGGACGTACATACACTCACGAACATGTTAACAAGGCTACAGCTAGTTAACGATCAAACTCTTTGAGCAATAAAGTTGCAATTTGTCACACATACATTTTTCCCACAAGCGAGCTCAGGCTTGTTTTCGTACACTTACCTGGAGGCAAAGACGTACACTTGCGTAACCGCATGCGAGTAAGTGATCTTTACTACTGACAAAGAGTAGGTACCATCATACAATTAGAAATTTGCTCTAATAAATCATTAGTTTCGATGGTTATATCCCTTACGAGAAGTCAGGTCATGCATTCCCTCATACTGTACCTTCTTGTAACCAGACATAATTAGTTTACCTTTCCAGCCAGTTCCTTGTTAACTTTTGGATTGGTCATCTTAGTATTTAAAATACCTAGACTCCGAAACTTTGCAATAGCGAATCTGCTCCCTGGGAGGGAACATTTGGAACTTATGCCAGTTTTACCGAACAAAAACAAAGAAATACAAACGTTTTTGCTGTTTCTAAAGAATCTGGGCCATAGGAAGAAAGGGGTCTCTATTGCGAATATTGATCAACGTTTTTCTATCTGTTCTGGACATGAGTCATTCAGTAAGTGGCCATATGTTTGTCTCGCCTCGGCGGCCTGTGCTGCTTGTTTATAGATTGACTTACGCATCCATTATCTGTCCAAAAATGAACTGAATATACGTCTCAATCTAGCCTTTCGGAAGTATTTGCAAGCGATCGATCATTAGCGACCAGTCTCTTGCTCGACAGCAATTATTATCATTATTATTATTATTGTGATTATTATTATTATTATTATTATTATTATTATTATTATTATTATTATTATTATTATTAATTGCTAAGCTACAACACTAGTTGGAAAAGTAGAATGCTATAAGCCCAGGGTCTCCAACAAGGATAATAGCCCAGTGAGGAAAGGAAACAGGGAAAAATAAATTATTTTAAGAACAGCAACATTAGAATAAATATCTGCTATATAAACTTTAAAATACCTTAACAAAACTAGAGGAAGAGAAATAAGATAGAATAGTATGCCTGTGTGTACCCCTCAAGCAAGAGAACTCTTAACCCATGACAGTGGAAGACCATGGTACAGAGGCTTTGGCATTATCCAAGACTAGAGAACAATGGTTTGAATAGGGGTGTCCTAGAAGAGTTGCTTACCATAGCTAAAGAGTCCCTTCTACCCTTACCCAGAAGAAAGTGGCCTCTGAACAATTACAGTGCAGTTACCTCTTGGGTGAAGAAGAATTGTTTGGTAATCTAAGTGTTGTTAGGTGTACCAGGACAGAGGCGAATATGTAAAGAATAGGCCAAACTATTCGACGTGTGTGTGTAGGCAGAGAGAAGGATCCAATGCAGTACTGTCTGACTGCAAAGGATCCCACAACTTTCTAGTGGTAGTATCTCAATAGGTGACTGTAATACCATCTTCATCTGGGGAGTATTACCGATCTGGAAGCATACTTAGTCGGCCAACTCCCATTGGATTGAAGGCATTTGGAAGATAGGATTTCTCCTTCCCCTACAGAGCAGTTGCTGGCAACTGGTTGAATATCTCAACATCAATTGATGGGTACATGTTATTGTTACTATTACTTACTAAGCGACAACCTAAATTGGAAAAGCAGGATGCTATAACCCCCAAGGATTTCAACAGGGAAAATAGCCCACTAAGGAAAGGATAGGGAAATAAACTACAAAAGAAGTTGAAGGACAATATAAACTACAGTATTAATCTTCAATATAACAAGAAAAAGAGAAATAAGGTAGGCAATCTCTGGGTCCTCGGGAGTAACCGATGAGAAGTGACTTTTTTCTTGAGTCAATATTCCTTCTTCCTCTCAATTGAGTCCTCTAACCCTTAGGGTTGGTCAGCAGAAAGTTCCTGAGCAGTGCTGGCTTCCCCAGTTTTAGATGACTCAGAAGGGAAGACTATTTTCTCCTGAAAGGGTACCTGGTACAATTAGTTTTCAATATTAAACTTACCCGATGATCATGTAGCTGTCAACTCTGTTGCCCGACAGAAATCTACGGTCGGGATACGCCAGCGATCGCTATACAGGTGGGGGTGTACACAACAGCGCCATCTGTGAGTAGGTACTCAAGTACTTCTTGTCAAAAGAACTCAATTTTTCCTCTGTCGTGCCACCGGCAAGACCTACTAATACGCCGTCCCTAACTGGATTTGTTTTCACAACTTTTTGGTGAAGTACACTATTCCAGTTTTGAGCTTTCGCTATGCAGGGGTTTTATCTTCATTTCAAAACTTGAACTCGTTTTGGATAGATTTAATTATGGTGACGAAGAGAGTATGGACTCTCTTTCACTTTTAAATGGCCGACCCTTCCCTTAGACGGAAGTGTTGGTGTCGAAGAGAGTATAGACTCTCTTTCACTTTTTATGACCGACCCTTCCCTTAGACGGAAGTGTGTTTAGGTTTTTGGTAATTTTGCTTAACAAAGTTTATATCTCTCCGCCATTTATAGGCCTCTTCGATTAACTTTCCATTTATTATAAACTTATAAAACTTAAATTTTATGTTTGTTTATATGCGACCTTTCCTAATAGTAGGCGGTCCTTACTTGGAACCGAAGTTAATTAACATTGAGCCCGTCATATCGTATTTACCTTTTAAGAATTTATGCTATTTTAATTTTAATGTTTTTGAAAGAATTTCTTTGATAGTCTCGTACTGTTTTCAAAGATGAACTAACGTTTAGTTTAGTCTCCGCAGTTGTTGACGTTCAGAACGTTCAACATGCGCTCTATCGTTACGATAGAGAGAGAGTATTTCACGGTTTCATGTTGCAGTAAGAGTAAACTGATTCTAGCGTTTCGTTCATTCTTTCTTAGCTTAATGGTTTTAATTCTAATAAAGGAACTTTTTATTTGGGAAACCTTTCAGTTTTTTTTCCTTTAACAAATAATATGTTTTAACGATATATAATTGGGCTCATCTCTCAGGTTCTAAATCAAGAGAGAGAGAGAGAGAGATAGAGACGGAGGGAGAGAGAGGAGGATAAACGTTTCGTTCAAGCGGGTAACGTTGTTCTGGTTTTTTTTTTACTCTTCTCCCTAGTCGCTATAGGGGAAGAAGGTAAAAAGTTTCTAGAGTTTTATTCTTGTTCCCAGGCTTTATGCGGTGAGAGATTTTAAACGTAGTTTATTTGATCTAGTGTTTAGTCTCTTTTCCAGCCACAGAATTCTTTATCTTTCATTATGTTTTTCTGTTACATTGTAAAACTGTTTTCGCAATTACTACCTTTTAATGAAGGATAGGATTGCGTGTTTCAGGTACAAATCACTTAAAGTTTCGAGTTCAGTGAAATAAGTGCAACAGAAAATCAAAAGTGATAAAGTGATATGCGCAAAGTGTTACAGTGTTGCGTTCGAGGGTTCGTCTGTTCGTGCCAGTTGTTCACCTAGTCCGATACCTCTTACAAGCTCCCAAGCCCAGGGGAGAAGTAATGTCGAAGGACTTATGGGTTCCTCAGGCCTTGATCAACGAACAGACGTTTTCCCTCCGTGGTTTCGGTTGTTTCTACACACGTTGCCGACGTGATCACCCCACCCACACAAAGACGAGAGAGCCCATTTATTCCTCGTCTGCGGAAGAGGTTTCTCGCAGAAACCATGGACCAAATCTTGCAGCTTTTAATTGCAAGTCGGTCCCTTCCGCGCAAGTCCAACAGCCTAGGTGTAGCCACTGGGTCAGTTCGGACTCGCTGCAGTACGACAACTGCACACCTCCCAAGAGAGGCAAGGTGGTACCGCAACAGGCAGTAACTCCGTCTGTTGCCGCACCAGCTGTTTTAGACCCTCAGTCACAACGGACAGTAGCTCCGTTTGTTGTTGTCTTTCATAGACCCTAGTGGTCCATGCTGCAGACTATACCGTCTCAGCTTGCTCCTTCATGCAGGAGTATCGTGCTGGAAGGTTGATAATGCACCTGTTAACCTACAACCCGCCGAGGTTGTGCGCTCAGCAGATACTGCGGCTGCCTACTCCCACACTCCACCTGTGAGAGCTCCACCACCGATGCGCAGTCCACCCTGCCAGACGCATGTTCTTGCTGCACCTTCTGTTAACATGCGTGAGCTACCGCATCAGCAGTGGGAAGGTTCTGTAGAGCTGCCGGGTTCCAGCACTATGCGGCATTCTCCGCAACCCATGCAGCATGCGCCGCATACCTTACAGCATGCTCCGCAGACCATGCAGCATGCGCCGCATACCTTACAGCATGCTCCGCATACCATACAGCATGCTCCACAACCCACCGCAGCCCCTCCCACACACCAGCCCTCTGCTTTTGTTGTTGCCAGCTCCCACACTCCGACTGCGGAGAAGGTTGACGATGCACCCGTGGGCCTACACCTCCCACGGTTGTGCGCCCGGCATGGCTTCCTGCTCTCACACTCTTGTTGTGAGAGCTCCTCCACCCATGCACAGTCAACCCTGCCAGATGTATGATGACTCCCACACACAGAGCACTCCGTTGCCGTGCGTTAGCTACCACAAGCTGCCGTGTTTTGACACGGTGTGTCAGCCTCCGCAACACACTGTGGTTACCGCCACTCGCCCGCAGCTAACTAGTCAGTCAGGAGTTGAGGCTTCCCCACACAACTTTGGTTGTTGCCAACTCACAGACTGTCAAACAGTTACATGACGTTGCCTTCTGGTCTGCTACTTATACACCAGTGATGTATGTCCTCACGCTCCTGTTGTGGTTGACAGTTCAGTTTTTGACAGTTCACAGACTGTCAAGCAGTTTCATAACGTTGCCTTCTGGTCTGCTGCTTTTGCACCAGTGAAACCCTCACTGAGAGAACCTAGCTTTTCTCGGATATGGTTCCTGTAGATGAGAAAGTGCTGTTCTCCCTCCTTCTGATATTCCCTTGAGGTCTTGTCATTTGGAGAGGAGCCTTAAGCTGCTTAGCCTCCTATGGACTTTAATTTAAGCATAACATGCTTCCAGGGAGGGTAAATGGTTCCGCTTCAGTCGCTAACCCCGTCTGTTGCCACACCTGCTCCCATAGACCTTGGGCTTTGTTGCACGACATGCAGTCCAAGCTTAGTCCTTGATAGAGGATTTTTTTTACGGAGAAGAACCTTCTTGCCAACGACCTTCCTACCGGTTGGTTGTACGCCCTGTTGACGCTGAGGTATCCTACTCACGTCCGCCAGTTGAGATGGTTCCTCCACCGGTGCGACCCAGTGTGGGTTGCCAGTCGCACGTTGACATTAAGCTACTCTCGGAGGTGGTTGTGGACGTTCAGTGTGTCACTGGGAAGACGTTCAACATCCAGCAGAGGTGACTTGTTGTGACGCAGTGCGGCAACCTCAGCAACCCGATAAGGGGTTGTCTGTACTACCCAGACAGTCTAGACAGTTTCGGGTTGTCGCTGTACTGCCTCGCATCCCCATGGTTGGCAGTTCACAGACTGTGCAGCAGTACCATGATCTTGTGTCCGGCTCAGTCACGCATCCACCAGTGCGACCGGATTCAGCGAGTCAGACGTTGCCCACTCCGTTGCCGTTTCCTCATCAGTTTCGGATGAGGAACCCTCTGATGAGAACATGGCTGAACAAGAAGATCAATCCCCAGCCCTGCTATCCATCCAGAAGATGCTGAAGAAGGAATACGGCCCTGTCAGGCTGTGGATGAGTCTGGTTAGGACACTGTCATCCGTGGTTCAATTGGTGTCACTTGGAAGACTACACCTCCGTCCTCTTCGGTTTCATCTAGCTCTTCACTGGAAAAGGACAAGACGCTAGAAGCGGTCTCGATCCCGGTTTCCGGAAGATAAGTCTGGTCTAACCTAAGGAAAGGACTTTATCAACCTTTTATAGGGTCTTCCCCTGACTGTTCAGACTCCCAACCACGTTCTCTTCTCAGACGCATCGGACGTAGGCTGGGGTGCGACCTTAGGCGGTAGGGAATGCTCGGGATTATGGAACTCGAGTCAAAGGACAATGCATTTTATCTGCAAGAAGCTTCTGGCAGTACGTCTGACCTGGAAAAGCTTCAGGTCTCTCCTTCAAGACAAAGTAATGGAGGTCAACACGGACAACTCCCTGCTTTGATGTTCATCTCCTAGCAAGGAGGGACCTACTCTCTGACATGGTGCGAGTTCGCTAGTGACCTCCTCTCCTGTTCAACAGGTTTAGACTTTTCACTAGTAACAATTTCTTCCAAGGCAACTTGAATGTCTTAGCAGTTTGTCTCAGTAGGAAGGGACAATAATTCCAACATATTGGACCCTCCACAGAGATGTATGCTAGAGACTTTGGGTCACCTGGGGCCAGCCAACCATAGATCTCTTCGCAACCTCGATGTCCAAGAGGCTCTCAATACTTTGCTCACCTATCCCGGACCCAGCAGTGGTTCTTTTAGATGCCTTTCTACTAGATTAGTCTAGATCTATATGCATTCCCTCCGTTCTAGATTGTCAACAAGGTACTGCAGAAGTTCGCCTCTCACGATGGGACAAAGTTAACACTAGTTGCTTCCCTCTGGCCCGCGAGAGAATAACTTACCGAGGTACTTCGATGGCTAGTAGACGTTCCCAGAACTCTTCCCCTAAGGGTGGACCTGCTACGTCTGCCACGCGTAAGAAGGTACTCCAAGGCCTCCACGCTCTTCGTCTCACTGCCTTCAGAGTATCGAAAGACTCTCGAGAACTAGAGGTTTTTTCGAAGGAGGCAACCAGAGCGATTGTTAGAGCAAGGAGAACATCCACCCTTAGAGTCTACCAATCGAAGTGGGAAATCTTCCTAAACTGGTGCAAGTCAGTATCCGTATCCTCGACCAGTACCTCTGTAACTCATATAGCTGACTTCCTCTTATATCTGAGGAAAGAGCGATCTCTTTCAGCTCCCCTTTCAAGGGTTACAGAAGCATGTTGGTATCAGTCTTCCGTCACAGAGGCTTAGATCTTTCCAACAATAAAGATCTACAGGACCTCCTTAAGTCTTTTGAGACCACGAAGGAGCGTCGTTTGGTTACACCTGGTTGGAATTTAGACGTGGTTCTAAGATTCCTTATGTTAGACAGGTTCGAACCACTTCAATCAGCCTCCCTGAAAGATCTCACCTTTAAGACTCTTTTCCTGATATGCTTAACCACAGCTAAAAGAGTCAGTGAGATTCATGCCTTCAGCAAGAACATCGGATTTTCATCCGAAACGGCTACATGTTCTACATCTTGGTTTTCTAGCCAAACACGAGCTGCCTTCTCGGCCTTGACCAATATCGTTCGTTATTCCAAACTTATCGTATGGTTGGAAATGAACTAGAAAGAGTATTATGTCCTGTAAGAGCTCTTAAGTTCTATTTTAAAAACCTTTACGAGGCCCGTCTGAAGCTTTATGGTGTTCAGTTAAGAATTCATCTTTGCCTATGTCAGAGAATTCTTTATCCTTTTATTTTCAGACTGTTAATACGAGAAGCTCATTCCCTTCTGAATGAGGAAGACCAAGCTTGGCTGAAGGTAAGGACACACGAAGTTAGAGCTATCACAACTTCCGTGACCTTTTAATAAAATAGATCTCTGCAAAATATTTTCGACGCAACCTTTTGGAAAAGCTAATCAGTGTTCGCGTCTTTTATCTTAAGAATGTCCAGTCTCTTTACGAGAACTGCTACACTCTGGGACCATTCGTAGCAACGAGTGCAGTAGTGGTGGGGGCTCCACCACTACAATTCCCTAATTCCAGAACCTTTTTAATCTTTCTCTTGAAATATTTCTGGGTTGTCCGGAAGGCTAAGAAGCCTTCCGCATCCTGGTTGATTTGGCGGGTGGTCAAATTCTTTCTTGAGAAGCGCCTAGATTAGAGGTTGTGATGAGGTCCTTTAGTATGGGTTGCAGCCCTTCATACTTCAGCACCTAGGAGTCGCTCAGCATCCTAAGAGGATCGCTAGGCTCAGTAAGGAAGACGTACTTAAAAAGGCAGAGTAATGGTTCAAGTCGACTTCCTTACCAGGTACTTATTTATTTTATGTTTGTTATTTTGAATAACGGCTAAAATAAGATTCGGGATACTTAGCTTCTTTGTTAACATGTATGCTGGTCTCCACCTACCACCCTGGGTGTGAATCAGCTACATGATCATCGGGTAAGTTTAATATTGAAAAATGTTATTTTCATTAGTAAAATAAATTTTTGAATATACTTACCCGATGATCATGAATTTAAGGACCCGCCCTTCCTCCCCATAGAGAACCAGTGGACCGAGGAGAAAATTGAGTTCTTGTTGACAAGAAGTACTTGAGTACCTACTCACAGATTGCGCTGTTGTGTACACCCCCACCTGTATAGCGATCGCTGGCGTATCCCGACCGTAGATTTCTGTCGGGCAACAGAGTTGACAGCTACATGATCATCGGGTAAGTATATTCAAAAATTTATTTTACTAATGAAAATAACATTTTTCCACAGCCTTTTCCTTATTCGTTATGAGTGAAGGCCTTCTTCACTAAGAGTGCAGAGACTAATCGCTAACATCCCGCAGGATGTGTGATTATCAGGAGGATTTGGCTATATCGTTTAGGCAGGTGGAAGCATAACCCGACTCAAGGAGAACCTGCTATTCTGCCCACATGCCAACGCGCAGCAACAATGCAGCCTGCTTACATCCGGGGTTGCGATCAGTCTGTGAGCATATGAGAGATGAAGATTGCTTGCCAATCTCCTACGAGAGAAAGGAGGAGCAAGAATGTTTTCTCCAGTTCACGCTATTCGACGAGACACAGTTCCTAGTCTTGCAGACAAGCCTTGTTCACTGTTACGCACCCAACCACCTAGCGAAGTGAGTGGGCAACCTCATCTGGGAGGATGCCCATAGAGCATATGTGAAAAGTGGATGCCCCACTGGTCCGAACCTAGGTCGAACTCCATCTTCAGAGCAGTATAGCACGTCCCATTCATGCACCCTCTCCTGCCTCCAGGAGGATTGATACGGGTTTCCAGCCTCCTTTAGTCACCCTTTCCTCGTAGATAAAGCATCTAGAGGCTGGAGACCAGTCATACATCTCTCAGCTTTGAACAGGTTTGTTCAACAAATCTTGTTCAAGACGGAGGTAGTCCTGACAGTTAGACTGGCTTTCAGACCAAAATATTTCGCACTAACACTTGGTCTCAAAGAAGCGTACTTCCTAATCCCCATTCATCCATCCTCAAGGAAGTACCTAAGGTTTTCAAGCAACAAAAATATACCAGTTCAAGGGGCTGTGCTTCGGCCTGTCCACAGCACTGCATGTTTTCACCTGAAGATTTTCCCTAGTGTTAGCTTGGATGTTGGGAGCACAAGAACAAAATCACCTGCTCCATTACGTAGACGACTGGGTGATTTTAGCAGAATCGAGATAAGCTCTTTCCCCTCATCGAGACAGACTCCTCGAATGTTACCAAGATTTGGAGGCATGGTATTTTTGAGAAGTCTTCTTTGTAACGAACGCAAATCTGGTATACTTAGGGATGAACTTTGACACCATCTAGCAAAAGTCTTCCCATCCTTAACAGGTTTGGAAAGAATGAAACGAATAGCATAACTGTTTCTAAGACAAGACAAATTGCCAACAATTGTTGGCAGAAAACTGCTAAAACACCGCTTATCTTTGAGAGGCCGTGGTTCCCAACAGTCGTCTCTGCACTTGAACTCTCCAGTGACAGCTGGAGACATTCTGGTCTCAGCACAAAGACCCTCCGGATTTACTGGTCCCTATAGGGTCAGAACAGTAGAGAGACCTGCATTACCAGGTATCAGATACAAACCTACACTGGATTAGATCTTTCTCCTCCCCGAGATGGATGCTCGTTACAGATACACAAAAAGAAAAGGGGAGGCTCACTTGTTGCACCTTACTATCTCTGAACATTGGTCCAAAGACAAAATACACCACCACATAAACTTCCTGGAATGAGAGCAACCTTTTAGCTCTCAAACTCTTCCAACAGCCCTTTACAGGACTCTCTGTGGTGCCGATTAGCGACAACACCGCAGTGATGACTTACATATACATGCCGGGATGTACTTTTTCAAAGCCCCTCTGCCATCTGGCTGTGGAGATAATCAGATGGACGGAAGACAACCTAGTGACCCTCTCAGCCTATTTAATACCAGGGAAGAGAACCATCTTGGCAGACAAACTGAGCAGGAAGACTCAGAATAGTTAGCACCAAGTGGTCTTTGAACAAACAGATAGCTAAGAAAGTCCTGACTTCTTCGGGTTTTGCCATCATTAGATCTTTTCACGACATCTCTCAACCCCAAACTACCGGTGTAATGCTCCCCAGTACCAAATCCCCAAGCACTCCAGTAAGACGCTTTTCACCACCTTTGTGACAAACTAGACGTCTATGCGTTTCCCCCTTCTGCCTATTAAGGAGGCTTCTGAACAAAGTTCGGTTATCTCATAACCTATTGATGACCTTAATAGCTCTCATGTGGCATTATGCAAAAGGGTTCCCAAACCTACACCTCCTCACAAGGCCCCCAGGAAACTTCCTACACTTCCTGAGCTACACAACCACATGTTCAGATTTTCCACAGATGAGTTGTTCTTTACTGCACAATGGTTTTTGCAACCAACTGCGAGGAGAATGGCTAGATACCTCAGAGAATCATTTATATCTGTTTTCCAAGCAAACTGGACTATCTTCTGTGATTGGTGTTGTGGAAGGAGCATCCCTCCACTCAGTGCCACTATTCTAACAATAGAGGAATTCTTGTTACACCTCAGGGAGGGAAAACTCTGTTCAGTGTCAGCGGTGAAAGGCTATCGCTCAGCCTTAAGCCTCACTTTTAAACTGAATAGAGTTGACATATCCTCCTCAACGGAATTATCTCCTCTTACGAAGTGACACTCCACTTTGTCCATGAGTTTATTACAAACACTCAAAATCCAGAAGTAACGGATCCTAGATTCAAGCCCTTCCGGATTGTGAGTCTCCGTACTGGAACAAATGATCCAGATCTACTGTTATTATGCCCTGTAAGGGTGCTGAGGAAATACCTAAAACAAACTGCTTGACCTCGACCACAGATTAATAGACTGTTTCCCAGCACAGGTAAAGTCAAGAGGAGGGTTACAAGGAATTCAATATCTTTCTGGATCAAGAAAGTCATCGAACAAGGTCTCCAAATGGACTCGCCTCCTCTTGACCGTAGTCCTAGAGATTATGATGTCAGGGGCAAAAGTATGTCCCTGGCGTTCAAAATAACTTCAATGTGAAGCAGGTCTCACAGGCGGGTGTGTGAAACAGCAGTCTACTTTCCATGTGTATCGTAATATAGGCATTATATTGGTAAGTCCCCATTCTCCCTGCAAGTTGGGAGTCGAATAACGTCTTGGTAAGAAAAGCATAGTGAAGTTTTACCTTGACAAGTTATATTGCTTAGTTGTCCTACCTTTGCACAATTTCTTAGGCTGTTATCTCTCATTGAGAGTTAGCGAGGTGATAGGGTGTGCTCTTCCACAGCTCATACGAACCATAAGAGTCACATTCCAGGTCAATGACCAGCCAGTTGGTCTTGGACTTCCACCCACCTAAGCATGGGTCTCCATAGTAAAGAGGTGAAAGGTTTGTATTTGATGCCGGAAGAAATGACAAATTTGGAAATAATTGGTGTATTTTTCCTCATACTGGCCCGCCATCACCTACCCTCAGGAAGTCCTGCCTGCAATTGCAAAGTGGCTGGTATTGGCCACTGTGTGTGTAAGTGGGGTGGTGGGTCTACCTCCTGCTGTCCCCCATCAACCAGTGTAAGGGAGTAACACCTCGCCAAAAGTTCTACAACTAGTTAAATGTTTCATCGAAATGCATCTCCATAGTAAAGAGCTTCAGGTTTATATGGTTAGAAAAAATTCATATTTCCAAATTTTGTCATAATAAGGATAATGAATAGTATAGCATTATATATTTGAAATCCATTAATGTGCAAATAATTTGTATACAGTATATGCCAAATTTCTACCAGTACAATTGTTTTTGATAATTTTCATTTCTTTGGAATCTCTCTCTCTCTCTCTCTCTCTCTCTCTCTCTCTCTCTCTCTCTCTCTCTCTCTCTCTCTCTCTCCTTTTACTTTTGCGAGAAAGTGAGGGAAAAGTTATGGTGGAAGGTCGGCTAATGGAGCTCAACGTGTAATATGTTGAAGAAAGTAATGAAATATAGGTCAATTAACATAATGGCTATGGAATAATGATGCTGTGAACAAAAAGATTATGAAACATAGGTTAGGGATATTTAAGGTGATAGGATTTAAGCCATTGAAAGGTTATATATGAAATAAAAAATATCCCCTAGGAGCGTACAGTATTACCATCAGTGTACCCCTTGTGGTGCACTGTAGGCATTGTTTAATGGACTTTCCTCCAAGTTACGTTTACTTTATATCTTTAATTTACCTCACCTCTGTTCCTGCTTTACTCTACAATCTCTTATCCTTTACAGCAGTGTAACTTCAGGGGTTTCCCTCTGTTGCACTGAATGGTCCTACAAGCCCCAGAACTTGACCTTATAGCCAGAATTCGTAAATCTATTCCAGTCTAGAATATATTGTGCATTAAAGAAGATTGGATGTGTAATAGAATGTTGGTGAATAAAAATGTAAGCTGTGGTAGATCATTTAAAGAAAATATAGAATATAAAGTTTTGGAAAATGTAAGTAAAGGATAAATAATGATCGGATTATGGAATACTGGGTGAATTGGAGTAGAGTCCAGGTTATTTTATATTTGGGAATGAAAATGGTCTCGGTGTTGGCTAAAGATGAATGATATTAAAGGTTATAAGTTCAAGTTGATGTTATAGAATTAACAGATAAAGTATATGTAATATTTTTGATAGTATAGAGAAGTTATTTCAGGTATTAGTATTAACTGCTAAAACTTTTAAGTGATATTTATAAAGTGCGTGAAATAAGAAAATTTAGATTTTTTGACTGATAGAAATTGTATTTCGCTCATTAGGAGTTATCGAAAACAATTTTAGATAGCAACTGATCACTTATAAAATAGACGTGAATTGTACAGTAACTAACGTTAGAGATAAATTGTTATTTCTTAGGACAATACAGTCTTATATAGTGTTTTAAGTTTAGCTAAAGGGAGGGAGAAGTGTGTGCAGCTATATAATTGTGATGATAAATATGGATTTGTGAAATATATTGGATGTATTTTAATGGCTTGATCTGTTTAAGGGAAGCTCCATTTAAGTTTCTAGGTACTTTGGTATCTAGTCAGTTAGATTCTCTCTCTCTCTCTCTCTCTCTCTCTCTCTCTCTCTCTCTCTCTCTCTCTCTCTCTCTCTCTCTCTCTCTCTCTCTCTGTGAGAACATACCTTGAAGGATAACAGAGTAATCGTTAAAAGTAAGTAAAAATTTCTGTGCACATTTTCCAATAAGGTTAATTCTGTTGACGTTCTCTTTTGTCTCTAACCTGATACTCACCTCCAATTCCAGATCTCCCACTCCCTATCATCCTTGATCCTTCCTTATCCTAATTTGGAAATGTTTAAAAATACCCACTCTGGCCTCATATGGCAGATGAGTCTCCCTGTGCCCCCTCTCACTTTGAGCATCAGTAATTGCCAATCTATTCCTGACCATAAGAAGGGTCAAGGGGCCCATGAGGTAGATCCTGATCTTAACTAGAGTAAGCACTTGTCCATTTAGACTGTTACTTTATTCCCATGTACAGAACTTGTTCATTCTTCCACTGGTGTCTTGAGAGCTGCAGCCCAATGTGTTGACTTGAATATATTTGTACTTGTCAAAGGCTTTCAGCCTGTTTTGGTAAACATGTTGGATTTTAGTCTGCTTATTTGTCCAGCAGTCTTGATTTTATCCTGACAGTTAAAGTCATGAAAAATAATGTGTGTCATTCCATTATTAAGTTCTTGAAAAGCCTCATATTCTCTCAATTTGTAATTGTTTATCAGATTTTTTAATTTAGTATAAAAGACCGTATTAAAATCAAGTATTTCAAAATGTTTAAAAAATTTGCATTGTAGAAGGTTATAATGTCAAATGTAAAAGGTTTTAGTGCTATAATTTTGATTATAATGGTGTATACACTTTCATCAATGACAAATGAAATCAAATTTATTATGAATTGTGTAATGTAAGTAGTGAAATGTCTATCTAATGTAAAAGGATTGTGATTTAAAGTACTCCATGAATGTTTATGATCTTTTTGAAGTTAGAGTGATAATTGGTAACTTATTTCCAAAGTTCAAATGAAAACTTTAAGTTCCAGTATAATGGAAATGTTTATTCTTATTGATAATTGTACTTAACGTAAGTGTTTCAAGGAATTTGATGAAAGGGTCATTCTCAGGTCTTGCATTTTGTAGCTTTCTATTATGGCGAGATATCTGGGCTCTCTGGAAAGGTGTACAGCTGGATTCATAATATCCATTTTGTTTCTTGACTTGTGTCATTTGTGCCCTTGACATAAAGAAGGGATAAATAACACCATGGTCATTCTTAGACGAAATGTGTAATGAGTTCTTGAATATCTTGGCTTTGAGTGAAAGCTAGACAGGTGTGTGTTTAAAAAGTGTGAAAGCTGTTTTGGTAAAGGATAAATTTATAAACCCCTTGTTGCCAACGAATCTACTCAGGTTCATGTGTTTTGGTGTGATGTTTCCCGGATTTATGGTAGATACATATTTGTGAGATTTCTTTACACTAAAAAGTTTAATTTCCATAAAATTGATCTGTTTATATAACAACAAAACCTGTTTTAATGATGCATAGTTTTTGCATAGCTTTTATGGGTAATGCAATACTGATGTGCAGAAATATACCAGTTTTTTAAACTCTATCCTTCCTTTTATGAAAATTTATGATTATAAAAGAAACCTATTAGGTATCTTACAATTGCAAAGTTCACAACGATTGGTATATCATATTAAAAAACCCGTTAACATAGATGAATTAATACCCCCTTAACTCCTTTTCTATTCCATGACTATTTTTTTATGAAAGATCTGGATGACTTATAGAAATTGTTAGTTCATTAGACTGTACACTGGGTAGGGAGGATATTTCTTTGGTTTTCAGTTACTGCAGTACTATAGTCACTTGCGTTTTGCCATGGTTGACCTATGATTAAAAATGATAAAAATTCATTAAGTAATAGGCCTACTTATGAGAAATGTAAAACGTGTGATCTGCCCATGAATAAGCCTGAAGTCGTAATTTTGTGAATAGACGTTAAAGACATATTTATTTTACTTTTTCTTTGAATTATTTAAATAACTGTAATCGGGAAAATCTAATTATTTCTTTTGAAACCAATTTGAACTTGACTAGAATTATAATTAATGAAATACCTTAAGCGCAAAACAAATCAATTCCATTATTCATAACAAACTTTCTAAAGTATTTTCGATAGCTATCTTATAATAAAACGATGGAAAGATACACGTATATTTCTAATGTAACTACAGTTATAAAATGAGAAATTTGGAAATTTTCCTTCTGAGAGAAGTTGTAGTTTAAAAAGTTACAGTAGATTACAGGTCATGTCCCAATGTGTCTTAATGCTTAATCTTCTCCAACAAAGTACCCGTTACTGATCTAGTTACTGATCTAGTAAGTAATCAATGTCCTCTTTCACTACTGGTTTAGTTGCTTGTCTTCAAGGAGTCATTGGAGCTCACTCGAGTCTGAGTAATTTAAGTATAAGATGGAGAATTAAGATTTATCTTAAACAAACATTGATGACTCTGTGAAAAGAATGAATATAAGATTTGCGCAATTAGGCATTGTATGACCAAGCTACCTTATTATTGTTACTTTTTTGTTTCACTATTGGAGGAAGTAGAGCAACTCTCTCTCTCTCTCTCTCTCTCTCTCTCTCTCTCTCCTCTCTCTCTCTCTCTCTCTCTCTCTCTCTCAAACGTTTGAACTTATGTGATCTACAAACTTGACAACTACGGGACAGTTAATAGATGCATTCAAAATTCTTGAAGAAATAACAAATGTAGGTTACAACAGATGTAGTGAACATCAACATTGTAAACAAGTTCAAGAATAAGTTGGACTAGAGCAAAAAAAAACAACGTTCAAACCAAACCGTTCTAACCCCAGGGCAAATGGAATCTCCCCGGATGGACTGAAAAGTCTTTGAGATATCCAGAATCCATATAACTCAAAAAACCAGTAAAGGGGCTAGTGCCTTCAGTGTACCCCACACAGTTCGCTGTAGTCATTACTTAGGAGTGTTAGAGGCATTCCTACAGCCCTTTCAACTTCACCTCCCCTCTTTGCTTCCTTTCTTCCATCTTGCTGTCTGACCTCTTGTAACTTTTACCTGGGCGCTGAATGATCTCTCTGGGCTCTGGGCTATAGTCTCTCTCTCTCTCTCTCCTCTCTCTCTCTCTCCTCTCTCTCTCTCTCTCCTCTCTCTCTCTCTCTCTCTCTCTCTCTCTCTCTCTCTCTAAAAATGATAAATAGATAAAATAAGGAAACGCTAATGGCATCATTCCCAGTCATTTAATGTTACATTTTTATTTTTTATCAGTAACGAGCCATGTTTCTTCTCTAAGATGGTTATTTCTTGCACATCAGTATAGCAAAAAGGATTAAGATTGATGCCAGTGTCTGAATTATTTTGATGACTTAGTACTATGGTGTAATGAATTCCATCCCAAGGAATGAAAGATTGTTGTGCTAATTTTGAGCGATTGTTGTGAGGTTCCTCTGGAGAAGTTAGGTTGTTCCTTTGGTAATTTCCTTTTAGTCAATCACTTCTCAATGTGGATAATGGAAGTAATTTTTTATTATAGTTCTTACACAAAAAAGAGAGTGGATTATAGTTGCAGCCTTTTTTATATAAATATATACTAACTAGGAATGTAGGTTTATTCATGTAGAATTAGGGTGGGTTTGAATTATAATTTGCAAAGGGTAGCTTCTTTATAAGTTTCATTTAGGTATGTAGAAAAAGGGGAAAATTATCTATATATAATAAGTCCAACAGCTAGCTTAAATATTATAGTTTTTGTAGACATTTTAACTTCTTTAATGAACAAATTCTTCTCTTGTTTTTAGATTTTTGAGGAGTTGATTTTGTGGTTTACAAAACTATCATAAAATCACAGAGAAGGAAAATAATTCAAGATTATAATTTGGCCATTTTATTTATGGAGAATTTTGATATTTTGCTCCTTTATAGTATATATTTCCT
>NC_090754.1:83522886-83525448 GCF_036898095.1 Palaemon carinicauda
ACTGCTGGATTAATTAGTAGATTATTGTCCAAAATGAATTACGGAGATAGAGTTCAGCCATCTTGACTTCGGACTTTATTTTCATAAAACACTGGTACTGCTGCTCTCATCATACCTAGTGGGTGAAGGTGTTGAATGAACTCTGTATTTGGGGATCAGTATCATTACAAATGGACAAGTGGCTAGTTGAGAGGGGGGTCTACATCATGAGCCTTGCGGCCCATTTTCGTTGGGAAGAAGGCATTTGCTGGTGCTAGAAGGGGGAAGGGGGGGCGTTTAGGGAGAATACTCTGTCATATGAGGCCGTGTAGAGGGAGAACACTCCACGTCGTTGTTACGTTTTCTATTTTTTTCCTTTTATTCCGTTTTTATAACTTTTATTCTGTTTTCTACATACATTTTCTGTTATACATTTATATACCCAGGGGAACTAAATTAAAGTGTATAATACGTTTCATATGCATTTTATTTTGAATTTGTACAATGTTTGAATAAAGCAAAAAGATCTATAGTTTTATGAAGTTGATTATCCTTCCTTGATTTACTAATTGCAATGACAATTAAGTATGGCAAATTAGTAAAGAAAATCGAGAAATTCTCTTCATTAATTCCGGTACATTTCACGTAAAGCCAGACACTTCTGACATCTGTACATTGTAGCAGGTAACGTTGTTTTTAACAGATAGAGAAGCTGTTAGCAACGCTGCCTGTAAAACAGAGTTGGCAAGCCTTTAAACATGGGGACAAATGCATTTTTATGAACTTTATGAAGTGCTTTATTTAAAAAATACAGCACTTCGTATATTTCATAAACATGTATTTGGCTCTATGTTTATTAGCTCAGAAACCTTGTTTTACAGGCAGCGTTGCCCACAGTTTATCTTTTTTGCTAAAAACAACGTTACCTGCTACAATGTACAGATGTCAGAAGTGTCTGGCTTTACGTGAAATGTACCGGAACTAATGAAGCCAACTGTACACTGTTAACAGCGTCATTAACAATAACAGAGACAACAAAGGGCCGTGCCTATAAATTAGCATTAACGAATAGAACAATACAATTACCATACAATATAAAAATTGACATTAATGCACAGATGAGTCCTACTAACTACTGATGTCACAAGCGTCACCTTTTCTCTACAAAACAAACTTTGCCATACATTATTACTCAGGAAATTTCCTCTAGTTTCTTCAAGTATTTTCGTCCATAGCAACCAATACAATGGACGTTATTATGTGGCACCTTTCATTTACAACAAAATTATGAGCTCCCATTCTAACTAATATACAATTTCAAGTTATACAATCTCAATTAGTGTGTATTGATTAATACTGTATTTGTATTAATATAAACTAAGTAGCAAAAAAAAAATAATATACTTTAACAAAACAGCTGGTTTTAAGTGTTTCTCATCTTTCTTAAATGTGAAAATATACCCAAGTAATTAACCTTGCTCTTTTTATTGTAATCAAAACTATTTTTTTCAAAGTAACTTTGCCAAACATTTTAAAAGATACAATTACGCATTAATATAATTGAAAGTTTTAATCAATAAACTGCATTTACTTTCTTTGAATGTGGTCCCCATTGGAATACTTCTTTAGAAAACAAGTTAAGCAGGCATTCACCACATTGGTTCTAAAAAATCCTTGAATTTTCTCTGAGGTTCCCTTTAAGTAATTACTGCCTTTGTCCTACATAAAAATAATTGATACCAACCAGACTGATTTTTTATACCCTTGGCAGTGACTGCCTTATGTGCACTTCCTCCCTTCTTAGTTCCCTATCAAGAAATTTGCCAAAGAATTCTATTTTAAAATACAATATCACACCCATAACAATTAAAAAATAGTAATAATTAAACTAACTTTTAATTTTCTTTCAATGTTGTTCCCTTTAAAATACTTACGGAATCTCAATGGCCTTTTCCAAATTGTTTTCAGAAATCTTTGTTTTTTTTCTTTTTTAGGTTTCCTTCAAGTAATTATTACTCCTAGTCCTAAATAACTGATACTGACTAGATTGATTTTTTAATCCCTTGGCAGTGCCTTAGGTGCAATTCCTCCCTTCCTAGTTACCTATCAAGAACAAGATGTGCCCAGAGAACTCCATCAACAAAATATTAATTTTAACCGTTTCATTAGGTAAAACGAATCCTTCTAGCCTTCTAGGAATGACTTCAAAAGTTTCAACATTAAAATCACTTCAAATATCCCTCTTGAAACATAACTTTAAACGTTAAATTTAAAATCACTTCACTGACAGTTTCCTTCTCCTAAGACTATGATTGAAAAACTAATCCTTCCTTAGGACCCTATTTTAATACTATTCCTTCCATGTCAAATATAAACTTTATTAGCAAAATTTTCTTAATTACAACTTATTATTAATACAGTATATCCAGGAGTACGGAGCAATGAATGGCATATTTCGTGTACAGAACAAATATGCTATACTTAAAACCAGCATTTTGTCATTCTAATGTTTTGACTCTGTGGAAGGCCCTTTCAGAGGATTTAAGATTAAATGAAATTTGCTATTGTAAACAAATATTTGGA
>NC_090754.1:83525948-83528448 GCF_036898095.1 Palaemon carinicauda
TCTCTCTCTCTCTCAAAATGATTAACTATTATAAATCTCCCTCTAAAGTCTAAATAATTAATGGGAGATATTCTTTTTTAAAGAAATAAACGACCCGATGCCTTTAAAAGAATAATTTTCCGGTGCTACTATAGCGTGAGGTCTACCACACTATAGCGTGAGATCTACCTCCCGTTAGTACTATAGCGTGAGGTCTACCGCTGAATTATTCGTCCCTCATAGATAAAACACATTTAATACATTTGTTTAAGCAATAAACACTTAATTCAAACATATCTTAGAAATGACTCAAATAGATAATTGGATTTCTAATTACATTAAATAAAGGAATAAAGGTAAAAACAAACATGTTATCATATATTTCCATACATTTATTCTAGCGATACACTCTTCGTACATCAAACATGTTATCATATATTTCCATACTTTTATTCTAGCGATACACTCTTCGTACATCAAACATGTTATCATGTATTTCCATACATTTATTCTAGCGATATACTCTTCGTACATCAAACATGTTATCATATATTTCCATACATTTATTCTAGCGATACACTCTTTGTACATCAAACATGTTATCATATATTTCCATACTTTTATTCTAGCGATACACTCTTCATACATCAAACAGGTTATCATATATTTCCATACATTTATTCTAGCGATACACACTTCGTACATCTTCTAAGAATGACACAAATAGAACTGCTTCGAACTGTATCCAAGAGATTGTGCTCTTTTAAAAAGGCGAGTGCTGCTTCTTCTGTCAGAATGACTCTTCTATAAAACTCCTTCAGCAACATTTTTAGTACCCTCAATCGATGATATCTCTTTTAGGCGGAGGGAAAAACTGATTTAGGAGCTGTGGGACGCTGGTCACGTGGTAGACCTCACCCTTCACCTGGGTAGGCGACATATGGCGGTAGACCTCACGCTATAGTAGCACCAATTTTCCTTTGTTTTGTGTTACCAGAGAGATCTTGTTAGCATTGAACTAAAATATTGATGAAAATCCTGGTGACATTCTCAATTAAGTTAGGCCTTTTAGTAGAAGCAGAGTAATATTACTCAACTAGAGAGGCACTCAGTAAAGCGCAGACCTCCGCCGCGGCAGCTTATTTCTCGACCTTCCGCTCGACCTTGACCTTTAACCTTAACATGTATTAATTAGCGTGGATTTTCATACACTCAAACATGAACCAAGTTTAAAGTCTCTGAGACAACCATGTCCAAGTTTATGGCCAATTACGTGAATTCGACATTTTGCCTCACCATGACCTTGACCTTTGACTTTGACATTCCAGAATTTAATCATTCAAAGATTTTTGCATAACAGTTAAACCCTGCAAGTTTCATTACTCAACTATTAAAATTGTGGCCAGGATTGATTGATTTAATTAAAGTTTTCAGGCATCCTGACATCTAAGGTCATTGACGCCGGTTGTGGCCAGGAAGCTGTTCAGAAACAAATAAATACACAAACATAACCTCCTTCCATTTTCGTTGCGGAGGTAATTAAAGCGGGAAAAGTAACAAAGCAGAGGAAATAAATTAGTATTGATAGTAATAGTAGCCTACTAGCACAAGTGGTAACTAAAATAACAAATGCTAATTGAAAAAAGTAAGGTGGTTAAGGTGCGTTAGCAAAAACGTATTCGTAAAGAAAGAAGTAGTAGCCTAGTATTGTTATTAGTAATAGCATTAATAGCCTACAGTAAAAATATCTCCAATGGAAATAATTTCTGCAAATTACCCTTCGTATCACATACTTGAGATCCGTAAAAGGAACGTTTGTCTAGTTATCTTTGATTTCAGTGTTACTGGAGACATAAATTAGAATATAGTCTGTTTAACCTAGAAAATACCGACATGTTTAAGAGAGGAATTGAATGACGCATCGCTGATGACATCTACCGGCTGTTGAACAAACGACAAAATGTAAATAAGAGGAAAATAGAGTAACTGACAACTCTTCAGATGCAAAGAAAATCTTTTGCGTTGAATTTGTCAATGAAGTATCATATATGTATTAATAAACAAATGTATTTAATCTAAGTACAATGGGTCTATACGTTGTAAGAACTGAAATTACTTTAATTAAATCTAAGTTAAAGTAATAAATAGCAACTTTCATATTTGTAATATTCAAATAAGTAACTAATGTCAAAGTTTTTAAAAACCTAAAATATTTTTTTTTAAATATATGATATTAACTATAAATAAAAAAATTCCAAGTAGATTTATAAAATAACATTGACGAATATTGTCATAAAATTAGATCACTTCTCTAACGGATGCTTGTAATACACATCTGGCATAGTTGTCAGCAAACGAATTTTTTAAAGTGTTCTTTAAGTATATCGGTAAAAGCAATAACCCCCCCCCTCTCTCTCTCTCTCTCTCTCTCTCTCTCTCTTAGAATTCATTATTGTATTAAAATTTCTTTCTATATAGTTTATAAATGAAATATCTGTTTTAATGTTGTTACTAGTTTTAA
>NC_090754.1:83533448-83550948 GCF_036898095.1 Palaemon carinicauda
CCCTTGTACTACCCGTGTGTCACACGAGCGTACATAGTAACGACATTTCTCCTTCTTATGCATGTTAGCCTTTGTACCTTCACTCTCCCCTTGCATTAACAGCAACTTCTTTTAACTTGTCTGCCTACTTCATTGTTAACTGTTAACAGAGCCAGTTGCCGGTTTGACAAGAAATAGCATGTTTGTGTTTTGTGACCTTCTTACCGGGACCTAGTGTGTATATATACTCTGTGTCGTAATAAAGTTACTCAGTTGCCTTCATCTTGCCTTTGACTCACAAGCCTACTCTTGGCCCGTCACATTGGTGACCCCAGAGTGCAACTCGCTCCTCCTGCCTTCCCTCCTTCACTGTTACTATGGCGGACTCCACAGAAGTTGGCGCCGCCCCATTCAAACTTTCATCGTTAGCCAGCGGAGAGGCATTTGCTTGGTTTCAGTGTGCAGAAGTTAAGTTCCGCATCAAGGGAGTGACTCACTAGACCCCCAAAGCAGATTACGTTTTCGCGGCCAAACCCGAGGACACCTTCCCGGAAATCTCCGACTGGCTTTGCGAACAAGGGGACACCCTAATAGCGTATGACGCCCTCAAAACATACCTTCTGCAGCAGTACTTGCCGTCGCCAGCCGCCTGTATAGCAAAGCTTTTTCAGGTCTCTCAACAACCGTTGGGGGACCAAAAGGCTTCCCTCGCCCTTAGGGAAATGACTAGTATCGCTTGCCTGCAACCTGCTGCAGACCTGCTTCAAGACCTCCATCAACGCCTCCACTCCTGACGAAGAGGACACCTGTTAAATGTCGACCGAAGCTGACGTGAATGCCGTAAGACAAACGCCTACCCCGTGAAGTGCCGGAGCGGCGACAAAGCCACCCATCCCACACCACGCACTAGCACCCCAACCAACGACTTCTACAGCCACTTACTGTCGCCCATCGACCGCAGTTCTGCTACTACTACTCTAGATTCACCTGCGCATCATGCTCGACCCCTTACAACAAAAAGGCCTTGTAGTCCGGTGCAAGTGTACCTTTGGCGCCAACAAAGTGTCGTTCTTAGGGCACCGTATCACTCATGCAGGAGTTCATCGCCTCCCTGAGGAGGTTGCAGCCACTCAGAAGTTCCCCACGTCCCCGACTCTCAAAGCACTGCAAGAATTCTTAGGCATGATCAACTATTATCACCGTTTTCTGCCAGCCATTACCTCCACTCTTGCTCCCCTCTATGCTTCCCTCAAGGGCAAGCCAAAAGACCTGAAGTGGGGTTCCCTTCAAGAAACAGCCTTCTGCAACGCAAAGAATGCCCTATCAACCGCTGCTGCTCTCACTTATCCCGTCCAACACGCCCCTCTCATTCTCTCCACTGCTGCCAGCGACGTCGCTATTGGTGCAGTACTTGAACAAGTGGTCAACAGCTTCGCCCCACCCATTGGCCTTCTTCAGCAGAAAACTGTCCAAGGCAGAATCGGGTTACTCTACCTTCGATCACAAATTGCTGCTGGTGCACTTGGCTGTCCGTCACTTTCGCCATTTCTTAGAAGGTACACCCTTCATCATTCGCGCAGACCACATGCCTCTGGTGTACGCTTTCACTCAACAGTCTGACGCCTGGTCCGCCCGTCAACACCGACATCTCTCCGCCGTGGCTGAATACAATTGCACACTTCAACACGTCCCTGGGAGAATGAATCCCGTTGCCAACACCCTATCAAGAAACACGTTGGCCGCCGCTCAACTTTGATTGGATTACAACGCCTTGCTTGAAGCCCAACGACAGGATCCAGAGTATCAAGCATGTAGGACATCCTGGACATTCTTCCGTTGGGAAGACGTCCCCCTCGAGGACTCCAACACCACCCTCCTCTGTGACGTCAATACTGGTAGACCGCGACCGTGGATTCCTGCTCTCATTCACCAACACATCCCTCACGACGTTCTACTGCACAGCTGCTAAAGATGAAGTTCATTTGGCACGGCATTGCTCAGGATGCTGAGGATTGGGTCCACACCTGTACTTCTTGCCAAGCTTCCAAGTATATCGACACACGGTTTCAGGAGTGGGCATCTTTCCTCAACCTCAGCGTCGTTTCACCCACATTCACATCGACGTTTAGGCCCCCTACCCATATCACAAGGACATAGTTACCTGTTTATCCACTCGTTGGCCTGAAGTCATTCCCATAGAAACTGCAACGTCCACCTCATGAATATCTGCCTTACTCTTAGGATGGATTTCAAGATTTGGTATCCCTGAGTATATTACCTCTGACAGGGATACCACTTTCACTTCTCAATTGTGGACACCATTAGCGAATCTTCTGGGCATCACCTTACATCAGACAACTGCCTACAAACCCGCTGCCAATGGAATGGTTGAACGTTTTCACCGCACCCTCAAAGCAGCTTTGATGTCCCGCTGCATGGACTCTAACTGGTTTACTCAGCTTCCCTGGATCCTCCTGAGACTAAGGACCACTCCTAAAGACGCTCTGGACATCTTGACAGCTGAAATGGTGTATGGCGACCTGTTGGTTGTCCCTACCGAATTTCCTTCTGCAACCTCCTCCGACGATCTCCAGCGCATACATCACGTCGTGGGAAAATTTACTTCATACCACACCACCAGACTTACAAGCCTCTAGCGAAGCATCACATACCGACAGACTAGTACTCTGCAATGCACGGCTTCCTACGCAACGTCACTAGCCAGCCACCGCTAATGCCCCCTTACACGGGCCCTTTCCTTGCGATCCAGCGCAATCTGAAAGCATTCCTACTAAATATTTGTGGCAAAGAAGACTGGGTCTCCATCGATCGCCTAAAACCAGCTTATCTCCTACCAGATGACCCGCCTACAGTTCATCACTCTAGATCAGGGCGTCCTATTTAACATGTACAGTATGTCATTTTTAAGGGGGGGGGGCATGTACCACCCGTGTATCACACGATCGTACATAGTAACGACATTTCTCTTTTTTGCATATATTATCCTTTGTATCTTCGCTGACCCCTCGCACTGGCAGCAACTTGCATCAGCCTGTCTGCCTATTTCTCATTGTTAACTTTTAACACAACTGGTTGCCAGTTGGACAAGAAATAGCATGTTCTATTTTGTGACCTTCTTGCCGGGACCTAGTGTGTATATATATATTCGAAGTGTCTATGATAAAGTACTCAGTTGTTTTCATCTCGCCTTTGAGTCACAACCTACTCTTGGCCTGTCACAATCCAGAAGATAAGTATAAATTTTGAGGGCCAGTCTTACTGCAATATATTTCTTCACCTAGATGACACAGGCTGCAAAGCCTGAGAAAATTCAGGAAGGTCGCTATAGTTATTACCTCCGATAACGAATTTGAAAAGAAGTTATGATTTACCCCCTGTTTGAGTATCTGTTTGTTTGAGTGTCTGTTTGTTTGTGAACAGCTTCCTGGCCACAATTTTAATCGTAGAATAATGAAACTTGCATGGATTAATTGCTAGTTAAAAATCTAAAAATGATTAAATTTTGAAAGGTCAAGGTCTAAGGTCCAGGCCACAGTCAAGCAAAAGGTCCAATTCACGTAATCAGCCATAAGTTCGGACATCGTTGTCACAGAGACTTCAAACTTGGTTTATATTTGAGTGTATGAAAATTCACGCCAATAAATACATATTAAGGTCAAAGGTTAAAGGTTAAGGGAGAGAAAAAGGTCGAGAAATAACCTGCCGCGGCGGAGGTGTGCGCTCTACTGAGTGCAACTCTAGTTATCCTTATCATGATTACCAACTCTAAAAAGAATAGCTTAAAAGAGCCATAAATTAGACTTTATTATAGATCATAAGCTGACAACCCGATTTCTTTTGTGATTAATGACTAATATGCAAAGGTTAACTTTTATATTGTCTAAAATACCAATTGAGAAGTAAATCTATACAAGCTATTATGTACATAAATCTTTAAACATTATGAGTTCAACTGGGTTAACCTTCCATATTGGAACTTCAACTTGAAGAGTTTAAACAATATATATCATAAGTCACACGTATGCCTATTTCAATTATCTTTTGTATCTACAGAGAGCAAAGTGATATTATATATATATATATATATATATATATATATATATATATATATATATATATATATATATATATATATATATCAACAACAAATACAGCCGTTTCGAGTCCACTACAGGACTATGTCCTCAGACACGTCATCATGTCTGGGGTTTGGCCAGTTGTAATCACCACGCTGACAAGCGCAGATTGGTGATGGTGGAAGATTTTTATGTGACCGCTCACAGCAACCCAACCAAGTATGGGGTCATGCTGGTACAGCTTTGCTGATCATGGCGATGTACAAACCCTTTCACCAAGTTAACGTATCCTCACTCAGTTATATATATATATATATATATATATATATATATATATATATATATATATATATATATATATATATATATATATATATATATATATCCATGTCATGCACATTACTAATATTCCAATTTCAGAAGAGCATAAAACCAGCTGAATAAATATTGAAAAATTATACCAATCATTTTGAATATAAATAATCGCTTTGAAAAATATGGATCTTATTATGCTGATAATTCTTAAAAAAATCAATCTTAGCTCCTGAGGAGAACCTTAATGTTGAACACAAAATTAAATATATTCATAAAATGGAGTCCAATAATTTACTTTGACTTCCTTCAACAGAATCATAAGACTCTGCAATAGAAACTATTTATTATTATTATTATTATTATTATTATTATTATTATTATTATTATTATTATTATTATTATTATTATTATTATTACCTACTAAGCTACAACCGTAGTTGGAAAAGCAGGATACTATAAGCCCAAGTGCCCCAAACAGGGAAAATAGCACAGTGACGGAAGGAAACAAGGATAAATAAAATATTTTAAGAACAGTAACAACATTAAGAAAAATAAAATATTTTAAGAACAGTAAAAACATTAGGAATAATAAAATATTTTAAGAACAGTAACAGCATTATGAAAAATAAAATGTTTTAAGAACAGTAACAGCATTATGAAAAATGAAATGTTTTAAGAACAGTCACAACATTATAAAAAATAAAATATTTTTTAAGAATAGTAACAACATTAGGAAAAATAAAATATTTTAAGAACAGTAACAACATTGAAATAAAAATATGCAGGTTTCCACTGCATAAATACAGCTACAGTTGCCTGTTAGATGATTTAGAATGTCTCAAGAAGGAAAATAATAGGATCAAGGATGACCTGTCTCAAGATCATGAAGAAAAGGAGGATCTAATTAAGAGACTAGGCAAGAAAATAGAAGAGAACAAAGATCGCCCTGGAACGAGGAAAGTGAAACTTATTATGAATGATGGACAGATGGAAGATGTCCAAAAGGATGTCAGTGTCAATAAAGAAGATGAAGACAAAGTAGTTAAAGCAGAGGACCTGGATGCCAATGGACATAAGGAGGAGAAGGAGGTCGATGGAGGGGCATCTGGTGTGGGTCAGGTGCTGGGCTACCTACTAGCCTCAAAAGGAGCTATCCGTGTCAACAACAACCAGGAAGAGCAGAAGCACCAAAAGGAAACTTCCAGAGAAAAGGAGGAGGAGGAGAAGAAAAAGGGAGAAGATAAGATTGCAGAGAAGAAAACTGCTCGCAAACTTATCGTCTTTGACCTGGAACCCGAGAAGCCCAAAAGGGTCTCCTCCTCATCCCATATGGGAAGAGGCACAGATGGGTTCTTCTTTAACTCGAGAATCTGCAGTGGATCCAACAGTCATATCACCTTCCAAGGTGCTAAGGTTGCAGCTAACACCACAAGGGACTATGACCTCAATGGGCACGTGACTGTCGACTTGGACGTCCAAAGGATGTTACACAGAGCCATATATGGAGTGGAAGGAAGGACGCTGATGGGAATCACCCGGCAGAGTGGAGTCAGCTCCATAGATATGCCACGAAGGCACGAACACAGTAATTCAATCACCATCAGTGGTACCATTGGGCAGATTCAATTAGCAGCTGATCATATCTATAGGCTTCTCAGGAGATTTACCGGTAATTAAGTAATTGGATCAGAAAAGGGATAAAAAAATAATAAGACACTAAAAAAAAGAAGAAAATTTAAATACCAAAAAAAAAAAAATTCAAAAATTCAAAAATACAAGAAAAATAATTAAGAAAATATAAAAAAATAAAAAACTTAAAAAAAAAATTTTAATTCTAAAAAAAACATTTTTTTGTTGGTTTGAACTGATAGGAATATTTTTTTTTTTTCAGAGAAATTTAATTTCAGTTTACTTTGTGAGGAAAAAGAGATTTAGCAGAGTTTTGCCAAGACCAAACCTTCAGATGATAGGGGTCAACTCATTCAGGACAAGTTCGGAACACCAGTTCCACAGAAAGGAGACCCCCCCCCCCCCCCGGGATCTTTGGCCTGACTGATTGACTGTCCAGCTAGGAGGAGGACATTTAGAAGGACTGCCCAGCTTGAGGAATGCTAGGCTTAA
Source organism: Palaemon carinicauda (assembly GCF_036898095.1). Lineage (NCBI taxonomy): Eukaryota > Metazoa > Arthropoda > Malacostraca > Decapoda > Palaemonidae > Palaemon > Palaemon carinicauda. The sequence goes on from NC_090754.1 coordinate 83,539,961, forward strand.
CTCTCCAGCTTGAATTAGGATTCTTGGAATAACCTGGAAGACAACAGGCTCTGCAGAGGGAAGAAACCTGGCAGATTCTAGTATGTTATGTACCTTGATGGATGAGTACAAGATTTTTGTCAAGTGTACAAATGGTCGGATATCTAGATCTATTCTTCTGGATACTAACCTTCGGGTGGTTCTGGGGGAATAATCTAGACGACCGGCTCTGCAGAGGGAACAAGCTTGGCTTCTTATAGTATGCAGTAGACTTGTCCTTACAGGTTGGCCCAAGATATTTCTTCGGCTGGGGAAGGAAGCTGCGTCTCCTCGAGCGAGGTCTGTCTGAAGAGGTGCTCATCCAATGGCTGCTGCAGCTGATGGAGGGTTGAAGCAAGGGTGGGGGGGAGGGGGCCAGCACAGGAAGTTTTGCTCCTGGCAGCACTCTTGGGTGAATTGTTGTCCTCATAATTAGTTTTTCTTATTTTTTTTTTTTTTTGAAAGGAGTATTTTTTTTTGTTTCATTTTTGAAAGAAGTATTATTTTGTGAAGTATATCTTTTTTAGTTTTGTGAAAGTAATATTTTATTTTTGTTTTGTGAAAGGAATAATATTTTTTAAAGGAATAGTACCATATTTTTCTATTTTTTTAGGCTTAAGGAAAAATCATTGAATAGCTATTTATTTTGACAATAGCATAAGAACCAGCAACTTCAGGACATCAGTTCCGACGGAAGAACAGCTGATATTATATGGCCTGACTTGTCACCCCCTTCAATGATGCTTCTATGATGCATGGGCCTGATAACGCTTGGCTTAACATCCCGGTTAATAACAACGCTTGGCTTAACTGCCCAGCCGATAACCACGCTTGGCTTAACCGCCCGGCCAATAACAACGCTTGGCTTAATAACCTGGCCAATAACGACACTTGGCTTAACACCCCGGCCAATAACGACGCTTGGCTTAACTGCCTGGCCGATAATGACGCTTGGCTTAACCGCTCGGCCAATAACAACGCTTAGCTTAACCGCCTGGCCAATAACAACGCTTGGCTTAACCGCCCGGCCAATAACGACGCTTGGCTTGACTGCCCGGCCGATAACCACGCTTGGCTTAACCGCCTGGTCGATAACCATGCTTGGCTTAACTGCCAGGCCAATAACCACGCTTGGCTTAACAACCCGGCCAATAAAGACACTTGGCTTAACTGCCCAGCCAACAACGACGCTTGACTTAACCGCCCAGCCAATAACGACGCTTGGCTTAACTGCCTGGCCGATAATGACGCTTGGCTTAACCGCTCAGCCAATAACAACGCTTAGCTTAACCGCCTGGCCAATAACAACGCTTGGCTTAACCGCCTGTCCAATAACGACGCTTGGCTTGACTGCCCGGCCGATAACCACGCTTGGCTTAACTGCCTGGCCGATAATGACGCTTGGCTTAACCGCTCGGCCAATAACAACGCTTAGCTTAACCGCCTGGCCAATAACAACGCTTGGCTTAACCGCCTGTCCAATAACGACGCTTGACTTGACTGCCCGGCCGATAACCACGCTTGGCTTAACCGCCTGGTCGATAACCATGCTTGGCTTAATTGCCAGGCCAATAACCACGCTTGGCTTAACAACCCGGCCAATAAAGACACTTGGCTTAACTGCCCAGCCAACAACGACGCTTGACTTGACCGCCCAGCCAATAACAACGCTTGGCTTAACCACCCAGCAAGAAACGCCGCTTGGCTCAACCGCCGGGCCAATAACGACGCTTGGCTTAACTGCCCGGCCAATAACGATGTTTGGCTTAACCGCCCGGCCAATAACGACTTTTTGCTTAACCGCCCGACCCATAACGAAACTTGGCTTAACCGCCCGGCAAGAAATGAAGCTTGGCTTATTCGCCTAGTCATTAACGACGCTTGGATTCACCACCCGTTAAATAACGACGCTTAGCTTAACCACCCGGCCGATAACAACACTTGGCTTAACCGCCCAGCCAATAACAATGCTTTGCTTGACCTCCCGCAGAATAACGGCGCTTGGCTTAACTGCCCGTCCAATAACGACATTTGGCTTAACCGCCCGGCCGATAACCACGCTTGGCTTAACCACCCGGCCAATAACCACACTTGGTTTAACTGCCCGGCCAATAACAATGCTTGGCTTAACTGCACGCGGCCAATAACGACACTTGGCTTAACCACCCGGCCAACAAAGACGCTTGGCTTAATTGCCCAGCCAATAATGACGCTTGGCTTAACCATCGGCAAGAACCGAAGCCTGGCTTAATCGTGCGACCGATAAAGACGCTTGGCCGCTTGGCTTAACCACCCGGCCAATAAGGACGTTTGGCTTAACCGCCCGGCAAGAAACAAGGTAGGAACTTTTGTGAGCATACGATGTGCAGGTCTCATGCCCCCTGCTGTATCATATCTGTATCCCTGAGTTGTATATATATATATATATATATATATATATATATATATATATATATATATATATATATATATATATATATATATATCCATGTATGTATATGACCTTTAAAAGTTCTTCATCTGACAGCTTCTATTTCTCCAGTTTCTGATCCAATTGTATTTTTTCCGAGTGTGCTAAACTTATACTATCTTTATTCTGCATAAACACACTAACCCTCACACAAACAAACAAACACACACACACATACACACACATGTATATATATACATATATATATACATATATATATATATATATATATATATATATATATATATATATATATATATATATATATATACATATACACATATACACACACACACACACATATATATATATATATATATATATATATATATATATATATATATATATATATATATATATATATATGTATAATATGTGTGTCTAGTTGTATGCAAGTAAGATACATCCGTTTACAAACTCTCGTTAGCATACAAAATTCCCATATATTTCCACCTAAAAAAAAATCATTGTCAACTTACGGTTTTCCCAATAATAATTAGATCGTTAAGGAAACATACACCTTCATCCCGTAGCCGTCTTCTTCAGAATCAGCTCCCATCTATTTCCGCTTAATAGACCTTATAAAACGAGTAAATTGTTCAATTACGAACGAAAATAGTAATGGATTATGGTAATGGGATCGGATCCGCGATCGAGAAAAGTCAAAATCTATTGAATTAAGTATACCTTGGAAATTATAATAAAAAAAGATCCGATAACCAAATCACTGAAATGGGTTGCCATAGTCCGAAGCTGTTTAAAATGGATATAATTGTTGAAATGGGTCTCCATACTTCGAAGCTGTTTAAATGGATTTATGAGGCTATTTCCACCTGGAAGATAATTCAGCTGTAATATCATCATCATCATCATCTCCTCCTAGGCCTATTGATGCAAATGGCCTCGGTTTGATTTCGCCAGCCGTCTTTATCTTGAGCTTTTAATTCAATACTTCTCCATTCATCATCTCACACTTCACGCTGCACAGTCCACAAACATGTAGGCCTGGGTCTTCCAACTCTTCTAGTGCCTTGTAGAGCCGAATTGAAAGTTTGGTGAACTAATCTCGCTTGGGGAGTGCGAAGAGCGTATCCAAACCCTCTCTATCTTCCCCTCACTATGATCTCACTCACATACGGCACTGGAGTAATCTCTCTTTTAGTTTCATTTCTGATCCTATCTTGCCATTTAACTTCCAAATATCCTTCACAGGGCTTTTTTCACATATTTAGGCTTTTCCTCCCGTCCCTTTCCTCTCTTCAAGCCTGGCTGTCCATCTCCTTTAACTCAACTTCTTCCCAGATCATTAAGACTCTGTGAAATTCTCCAGATGGTGGTCTCCTCATCGACAATGCGCCCGAGATTCTAGTAACTTTCCATGCCTTAGGGGATGAAGTCAGGACGTAGAAGCATTACTCACAAGCCAGAATAAAATAGTATTGTCATCTTCAGGTAGCCTCTAGGAACTCACCTCATCAATGCAGAATCGACAGTCATGCATGAGAAGTCATATCTTTATAAAAAGATATTTCTCGCAATGGCGTATATTAAACATTTCGCTTACTTTTTTGTCGGTCATCAATTTTCTTTCTTTTGAAATACAACAAATGAAATGAAAGTTGAACATAGTTAATTTACATTGAAATTACTCCCAGTTCAATGGATTTATTATATATACCTTTATCATCAAAAGACTGATTTGAATTTAAGTAAAAAAAAAAAGTAAATTGATTTGGTTGCCCGTCGTGTACGTTCAGGAGATGGACGCCAAGGAGACCAGAAGAAGGATGTGTAGAATTCTGTCATAAAATACTGAACAAATGCCTTACGTGCATAATAATAATAATAATAATAATAATAATAATAATAATAATAATAATAATAATAATAGGATTTACATTTGCAAATGATCCATTCCTAATATTTCTAGTACTGAGCGAACTAATCAGTATCGGAAAGTTGAATTAAAAAACAGAGATAAAATTACATTCTTCTCATACATATACATACACGCAAACGAATGGACAAGCACTCACATACACACGCACACAAAGGGAGAAGAATGAATAGACGATAAACAAGAAAGATACTACTCAGAGTACTGAGGAAAAACAAAGTAGACGAGTCCCTGAGAAGAATCCACAAATGAGCCATTGATATAAGACCGATCAATTTCCCAGAGACAGTGAACTGTTGCCTTAGACGTCTGGCAGTTGTTAGATAAAAGCCCACCGAATTACTGGACCAAATGGTCCTTCTTTGAAGGGAATCAAAAGGCAAATAGACCAAGGGAAGTCTATTAAACTATAAGTGCTACAGCCTCTGTAGCATCGTCTTCAACCATCTTGGGATAGAGTTCTCTTCCTTGAGGGCACACTTGGGCATAGTATTCCTTTTGTTTACTTATTTCCTTTATCACTGGGCTATTTTCCCTGATCAAGTCCCTGCTTTTCATAATAGGGCTGTGGCTTGGCTAATAATAACAACAACAACAACAACAACAACAACAACAATAATAATAATAATAACAACAACAACAACAATAATAATAATAATAATAACTATGGTTGTAGCTTGGCTAATAATAATAATAATAATAACAGTAATAATAATAATAACAATAATAACTATGGTTGTAGCTTGGATAATAATAATAATAATAATAATAATAATAACTATGGTTGTAGCTTGGCTAATAATAATAATAATAATAATAATAATAATAATAATAATAATAATAATAATAATGTGATGAAAATTTTTAGTCTGGTAGGAAAACTGTATATAAATCTATATCGTATTTCAAAGAATAATAAATAATTATGTTTGGACTTATATTAATTGCTCATAACTCAATAAGGAAATCCATTCCTGGGATTTTTCCAAAAAGTCTCATAACTCCAACTTTTGGTCATTTGCTTCATTTCATAACCATATGTTCCAGATTCTTCAACCTACAGGTACGCCAAAAGCATAATATCTGACATTATTATTATTATTATTATTATTATTATTATTATTATTATTATTATTATTATTATTATTATTATTATTATTACTTTATAAGCTACAACCCTGGTTGGAAAAGCAGGCTACTATAAGCCAAGGGGCTCCAACAGGAAAAATAGCCCACTGAAGAAAGGAAACAAGGATGAATAAAATAATTTTAAGTACAGTAATATCACAATACATTTCTGCTATATAAACTATAAAAAACTTTAACAAGAGGAAGAGAAATAAGATAGAATAGTGTGTCTGAGAGTACCCTCAAGCACGAGAACCGTAACCCAAGACAGTGGAAGGCCTTGGTACAAAGGCTATGGCACTACCCAAGACTAAAGAACAATGGTTTGATTTTGGAGTGCCCTTCTCCTAGAAGAGCGGCTTGCCATAGCTAAAGAATCTCTTCTACCATTACCAAGAGGAACGTTGCCATTGAACAATTACAGTGCAGTAGTTAACCGCTTGGGTGAAGAAGAATTGTTTGGTAATCTTAGTGTATGAGGACAGAGAAGTATCTGTAAAGAATAGGCCAGACTATTCGGTATATGTGTAGGTAAAGGAAAATGAACCGTAAACAGAGAGAAGGATCCAATGTAGTACTGTCTGGCCAATCAAAGGACCCCATAACTCTCTAGAGGTAGAACCTCAACGGGTGGCTGGTGCCCTGACCAATGTTCCTTCCAATATAAAAGTGTACCTCAAAATTATTTCAAACTGTAGCGTCTCCAATGTATTTAGATACTGGCGGGTAATAACATTGGGGATTCTTATGTAGCTAAATTATATTATTTCAAATTACAGCGTCAATTCTGTGAGATAAATTCTTCAGTATAATATTCAATATTCTCCTGGTAAATCAGTCAGGAGAGAGAGAGAGAGAGAGAGAGAGAGAGAGAGAGAGAGAGAGAGAGAGAGAGAGAGAGAGAGAGAGAGAGAGAGAGAGATAGGAAACCCTACAACGACCATTTGGTAAATAGCTGAACTGTCAGTTCGAATCCTCTCTACTCAATTAAATTAGGCATCATGTTTCCCAAAAGTGTGACCCGGATAGATAACTGTCCAAACTGACGGAAGAACGGGGAGGGGTTTCCATCACACCACCGTCCTACTGTCTACAAAGGAAATCATCCTACTTTCTATAGATGACACCATCCTACTGTCTATAGATGACACCATCCTACTGTCTACAGATGACACCATCATACCATCATACTGTCTAAAGATGACACCATCACACTGTCTACAGATTACACCGTCCTACTAGCCTACAGATGACACCATCCTACTGTCTACAGATGACACCGTCCTACTAGCCTACAGATGACATCGTCATACTGTCTACAGATGACACCATCCTACTGTCTACAGATGACACCGATATACTGTCTATAGATGACACCATCCTACTGTCTACAGATGACATCATCCTACAACGTCCTACTAGCCTACAGATGATATCGTCATACTGTCTACAGATGACACCATCCTACTGTCTATAGATGACACCATCCTACTGTCTACAAATGACACCATCCTACTGTCTATAGATGACACTATCTTACTGTCTACAAATGACACCATCCTACTGTATAGATGACACCATCATACTGTCTACAGATAACACTAAATGGAAAATGAAAGTAGTTTTCCTGTAATTCTTTAGCATCAGTCTCTCGGATCCTTTATAGATTCTTGAAATCATAATTTACATTTCAAAATGCGTCTTAACATGTATATATCGTCTTTTTCTTAATCATCTGTACATATATTGGATATGAAGCTTTCAATCTTATACGAAATGGATCACAAAGACTTTCTACTTTGTGTACTTTTCAGGTTTTAAAGGTTTAAATGCCGCTCATGAATGACAGGGGCAAGGGACAGTTACATTGCCCTATCAAAAAGGACAATGCCCTAGAGACTGACCAATATACTTATGATCAGCGCCCAAGCCCCTCTCCACCCAAGCTAGGACCAAGGAGGGTCAGACAATGGCTGCTGATGACTCAGCAGATAGACCTATAGGCTCCTCCAAACCTCCCGTCCTCAGCTCACAAGGATGGTGAGGTTGAAGCGACAAAGAAACTAACGAGTTTGAGCGGGACTCGAACCCCAATCGGGCGTTCACCAGTCAGGGACGTTATCGCATCGGCCACCACAACCCTAAGGTATCATGGGATCAAGTTCCTAATTCCATGGTACTTTTTAACCATAGTTGCGACATTATAGTCATTAAACTGCTAAGAGCCTAATTCCCTAGATGAACAAAGGGTGTTGATGGAACATCTCCATAGACGACATATGATTAGTCACGAGAGAATTACATTCCGATTATCATTATTATTATTATTATTATTATTATTACCTGCTAAGCTACAACCCTAGTTGGAAAAGCAGGATGCTATAAGCACAGGGGCTCCAACAGGGAAAATAGCCCAGTGAGGAAAGGAAACAAGGAACAATAAAAATTTAAGAAGAGTAACATTAAAATAAATATTTTCTATATAGACCATAAAAACTTCAACAAGAAAAAAAAGAGGAAGAGAAACAAGATAGAATAAAGCAAGAGAACTCTAACCCAAGACTAGAAAACAATGGTTTGATTTTGGAGTGTCCTCCTAGAAGAGCCGTGTAATACAGGATGGATCGAATCGAAGCTTCCATCTATATATATATATATATATATATATATATATATATATATATATATATATATATATATATATATATATATATATATATATATATATATATATATATATATATATATACATACATACATACACATATAAATACAAAGTATGTGTATGTATCTCCCAGCTCTTCAGTCTACTTAGTCCTATGTTCTCCTACTCTAAGCAAACCCAAATCCCTTCAATGATAAGTAAAAAAAAAAAAGTAAATGCTGCGGTAAAAAAAAAAAAAAAAAACCGAAGCGGCCATTTATGCAAATAAGTATAATTCCGGCTGTGATTCAGGATCAAGCTCATTTATTTACAAGCTTGTGTATAATGACTTCCAAGATCAGTGAGAGAAATGTATACCGTGTTTTTTTTTTTTTTTTTTTTTTTTTTTTTTTTTTTTTTTTAATGGGGGGGGGGGTAAGAAATGAAACGCTAGAAAGGATGATTTCCTTTCAAGGTAAACTAGAGAGGTCGGTGATTATGGAATTAGCAGATCGGATTATTACGTTTCTGTTCATTAATCCGTCAGGTGATGATAAGTTTGCGAGGCGAATGCACCGCTAAAAAAAAGTTAAAGTCATTCATCATTCCTTTTAAAACGATGAGACCTTTTTAGGAAGAGAGAGAGAGAGAGAGAGAGAGAGAGAGAGAGAGAGAGAGAGAGAGAGAGAGAGAGAGAGAGGGGGATTCGTTATACGAACTATCAAAAAGGATTGTTGATCCTTATATCCTATTCAAAAAAATTTTGATAAATTTGTTGATTTTACCATTTATCATTATATAGTACGTTATCTTTAGGGTTGTGGTGGCCGCTGTGGTAACAACCCTGACTAGTGAACGCCAGACTATGGTTCGAGCCCCGCTCAAACTCGTTACTTCCTCCGGTTGCTGCAACCTCACGATCCTTATGAGTCACGGATGGGGGGGGGGCGCCTAGGGGGAGCCTATAAGTCTATCTGCTGAGTCATCAGCACCCATTTCATGGCCCTCCTTGGCCATAGCTTGGGTGGAGGGGGGCTAGGGTGCTAACCATATGTATATATGGTCAGTCTCTAGGGCATTGTCCTGCTTGATAGGGTAATGGCAGTGTCCCTTTGCCTCTGAAATTCATGAGTGGCCTTTAAACCTTTAGGGTAAGTTAATTTTTTGAGATTTTTCAATGCTATTTTAAATTTTGAGTTCACTAATTCTTAAAACTAATCATAATTTCTCGTCCAAACTTAGATTTGAGATTGATAGCTTACTAGGAGCTATTAACCCACATAGGCTCTGAAACATAAAGCAACTAACATCTTGAAATTAAAAATAAGTCTGATGTAATGATTAGAATACATTATTATTATTATTATTATTATTATTATTATTATTATTATTATTATTACAAGCTAAGCTACAACCCTAGCTGGAAAAGCAAGATGCTACAAACCCAAGGGCTCCAATAGGGAATAATAGCCCAGTGAAGAAAGGAAATAAGGAAATCAAGAAACTACAAAAGAAATAATGAACAATCAAAATAAAATGTTTTAAGAATAGTAACATTGGAATCAGCCTCTCCGTTATGAGGGGTAAAGGGAAAAATATTTACTGTGGAAATAACTAGACGGATATAAACGGTTTCTAAAAGGAAAATAGACATGATGGAAAAGAGAATTTTCCTAGGCACCTCATTATTTGAAAAAAAAACTAAAAAAAAAATAATAGTTCATTACTTTGTTGACAGAGTAGATATTGCATTTACTTTTCTTTATGAAAACGTGATTAATGCTGGAAGGTAAACTATTCTATTTTGTTTCTCTTCCCCTTGTTATTGTGAAGTTTTTATAGTTTATATATGAAAGATTTATTTTAATGTTACTATTGTTTTTAAACTTCTTGTAGTTTTTCCTTATTTCCTGTCCTCGCTGAGCTATTTTCCCTGTTGGAGCCCTTGGGCTTATAGCGTCCTGCTTTTCCAACTAGGGTTGTAGCTTGGAAAGGAATAATAATAATAATAATAATAATAATAATAATAATAATAATAATAATAATAATAATAATAATAATAATAACGTAAGAAGAATCTTTGTGTAAGAGGCGTCGAAGGTCAATATATTGATAAGCTTATTAAGATACGTTAAAAAATCTATTAAAAATAGTAACATTTCTGAAATAAAATAAGGAGCTGGAAGCGAACACAGGCAAGTGATAGGAAATCGAGGTAAATGTTATAGACATTTCAACTACCTGTTAATTAAGGAGGAATCGAAAGTCGGCTCAGTATAAGACATCAGAATAATTTCAGGATTGGCTGGTACATTGGTGACGTGTTCACCTAGAATTCGCATGGCAGCAGATCGATCCCAGCCCGGGACCGTGAGTTTAAGCTGGTTACTTTGAAGGCCCCTACTGCGGTTGGCCACCATAACGGGGGTTGGGGGGGGGGGCATTCCCGGCTGGCGTTCTGGTGAGCATTTATTCTAAAGAAAAAGGATCAGAAACCAGACATCTTTAAACTTTAAAAACAGTCTTTGTAAATGAAATATAACATCACATAATGTAAGAGGAAGACGACAAGTATTATAGGCCTATCAAGGGATCTCTAAATATTAACTGTCTTTAATATACAACATCGGTTGTGGTGGCCGATGTGGTAACGTCCCTGACTGTGGAACGCCGGACTGGTGTTGGAGTCCCGCTCAAACCCGTTAGTTCCTTTGGCCAATGCAACCTCACCATTATTGCGAGCTAAAGAGGGAGGTTTGGGGTTGGGGGAGCCTATAGGTTTATCTGCTGAGTCATCAACAGCCACTGCCTAGCCCTCTTTGGTCTTAGCT
>NC_090754.1:83560948-83578448 GCF_036898095.1 Palaemon carinicauda
TATTTTGAAGTGTCCTTTCTTCTAAGTCCCTTTTTTCATTTTCTTTCGACTGTATAATCTTTTGTTCTGCATTTTCTATCTTACATTTTATTTCTCTCATTTTCCACACATTTTTTTCTTTTGCAAGATTTTTCTTCCACTTTTTAATTTTCTGAAATAAGATCCTTCTGTCTCTTGGTATGCACGTCTTTTGTTTATTGTTTTTTTTTCGGTACATATTTTTCAACAATTTTCTCCAGTATTTTGTACAGTATATCCGTATTTACCTGTATATTATCACTTATAAATACATTTTTCCATTCTTTATTCAGTTCTTCATTTATTTCTGACCATTTTATATTCTTACTGTAAAAGTTATATTTTCCATATCCTTCCCAAAGTTTTGTGCTTTTATTAATTCTGTGATCACTTGCTTTGGAATGAACTATCAATTCTATGACATTGTGGTCTGAAATTCCCGTGTTATACACTATTATTTCTTTAACATAATTCACCTCATTCACAAATACTAGATCTAGGACATTTTCCTTTCTTGTTGGAATGTGGTTTATTTGTTGCATATTATGTTCTAATAGCATATCTTGAAGCTTTTCAAATTGCCTCTTATCTTCTGCGCTACTATTACTATCTTTTTTATTTGTATACATACAACCACTTTCTTCTATCCGTTCTTTCCAATCCACGAAAGGAAAGTTAAAATCTCCGGATAGGAGTATATTCCAGTCTTTATGGTTTCTACATATATCATCTATTTTTTCTATTATTATGTCAAACTCATTAGTGAGAGAGAGAGAGAGAGAGAGAGAGAGAGAGAGAGAGAGAGAGAGATCAAAATAATTCAAACATATTTTCTATCTATTTAAAAACTACCCAGGAGGAGAGAGAGAGAGAGAGAGAGAGAGAGAGAGAGAGAGAGAGAGAGAGAGAGAGAGAGAGAGAGAGAGAGATAATCAAAATAATTCAAACATATTTTCTATCTATTTAAAAACTACCCAGTAGGGGGGAAATTCTAAAAGAGAGAGAGAGAGAGAGAGAGAGAGAGAGAGAGAGAGAGAGAGATCAAAATAATTAAAACATATTTTGTATCTATTTAAAAACTACCCAGGATGGGGAATATTTTACGAGAGAGAGAGAGAGAGAGAGAGAGAGAGAGAGAGAGAGAGAGAGAGAGAGAGAGAGAGAGAGAGAGAGAGAATGAGCCAAACATATTACTTTCTATTTATCACCTCCGCCAACAAAGTTGGAAGTAGGGTATGTTTTCCCCCTGTTTGTGTGTTTGTTTATGAACAGCTTCCTGGCGACAATTTTAATCGTAAAATAATGAAACTTGCAGGGATTACCTGTCATATAAAAAGCTGGAAATGATTAAATTTTGAAAGGTCAAGGTCACGGTCAAGAAAAAGGTCGAGAAATAACCTGCTACGGTGGAGGTCTGAGCCCTACTGAGTGCCCCTCTAAATAAAAAAAAAAAAAAAAAAAAAATTACTCAGGAAAAGGGAAATTATAGTATGGAGAGATTTCAACACCTGCAGTAAACAAATACTTGAATTTATCAGTAAATCATCAAATATTAGAAAATGAAATTAATTTCAATCGTTGAATTTCACAGAATTTCAAAAGTTCAAACTTGTAAGAAATGTTTTTATATTGAACAGGCTGACATAAATCTCTTTTTATAGTTTATATGTGAAAGATGTGTTTTAATGTTGTTAATGTTCTTAAAATATGCTATTTCAATTGTTCATTACTTCTCATATAGTTTATTTATTTCTTTATTTCCTTTCCTCACTAGGCTATTTTTCTCTGTTGGAGCCTTTGGGCTTATAGCATCCTGCTTTTCCAACTAGAGTTGTAGCTTAGGTATTATTATTATTATTATTATTATTATTATTATTATTATTATTATTATTATTATTATTATTATCAATAATAATAATAGTAATAATAATAATAATAATAATAATAATCATAACTAAAGGGGCAATCAGTAGAGCTCAGACCTCCACCACGGCAGTTTATTTCCCGATTTTTTGCTCGATCTTGACCTTGACCTTTGACCATGGACTTCCACGTCTCGACATAACAATCAATCCCTGAAAGTTTCACTACTCTATGATTGTGGCCAGAAAGTTGTTCACAAACAACCAAACGGAGAAACAAGGGCGAAAACATAACCTCCACACAACTTCGTTGCCGGAGGTAATAATAATAACAATACTACTACTACTACTACTACTACTACTACTACTACTACTACTACTACTACTACTACTAATAATAATAATAATAATAATAAAATAAACACCAATACTACTCTCTCTCTCTCTCTCTCTCTCTCTCTCTCTCTCTCTCTCTCTCAATACATTCCCATTTAATAGCAAGTATTCCTCCCAAAATAATTGTAGTATACAAAAAAAAAGTATATATATACAGTATATATATATATATATATATATATACACTATATATATATATATATATATATATACATATACATATATATATATATATATATATACCAACAACGGTTTTATAACAAAGAGAAGACGTAGAGGAAGATGGAGAAAAATAGCATCTGTGAAGAAGAAACAACAGCATCTGTTGTTCCAGCGAGTAAAAAGAGGACCCAACAACGTACCATAATTTTCCTTTTGAATTTGGTGAGATTACCTCTCTACGGTCGCTCGGTTTTTCGAGAATATTACCTAAAGAATTTCTTTTTCCTTCCGGATGCTGACAATACACTTTCTAGATTTTTTTTTTTTTTTTTTTTTTTATGTCTTCCTTTCTACTTCTAAAATCAATAATATTCCTTTCTGACAGGGCTGTGTTGGCCTATGCGGTAACTTCCCTGACTGGTGATTGCCAGATTAGGGTTCGAGTCTCGCTCAAACTCGTTAGTTCCTTTGGTCGCTGCAACCTCCCCATCCTTGTGAGCTAAGGATGGGGGTAAGGTTGCGGGAACCTATAGGTCTATCTGTTAAGTCACCAGCAGCCACTGCCTAGCCCAACTTGGTCCCAGCTTGGGTGGAGAGGGGGCTTAGGTGCTGATCATATGTATATATGGTTAATCTCTAGGGCATTGTCCTGCTTGATAGGGCAATGTCACGGTCCCTTCCTCTACCATTCATGAGCGGCCTTAAAACCTTTAAGCAGATTAAAAGTTTTGCAACAAAGAAATAAAAAACATGTATTAATTTCCGATGGTTTTTGTTGAGATATTACATTTTTTCCGTTCTTATTCTTCGTAATGTCTAAGTAGATCTACTTAGACATTGTCTAAGTAGATCTACTAAGACATTGCGAGGAATAAGACCGGGGAAAAAAGAAATCTTTATAAGGAACGTTTTTCAGTTTCTTTAAGACTGAACTCGAACACATCCTTAACAAGGATTTTGTATATATTGGACGTTAATGGTGTAAAGCTACAGACCCAAGGCAAAGGCAAGGGACAATGACATTGCCTATCGAGCACGACAATGCCTTAGAGACTGGTCATATATACATACGATCAGCATCCAAGCCCCTCTCCACCTAAGATAGGACCAAGGAGAGCCAGGCAATGGCTGTTGATGACTCAGCAGATGGATCTAAAGGCTCCCCCAAACACCCACATCCTTAGCTCACAAGGATGGTGAGGTTGCAGCGACCAAGGGAACTAACGAGTTTGAGTGGAACTACATAAGATTTTTCATAACTCTGACCATCCTTTACATTCAGATCTCCCTGGACAATTCTATCCTGTTCGTAATACTAGGCAGGCAGTTAATTCTAATAGCCAGGCCTTCTCCATCAAGAGGCTCAAAACTACACAGTACTCTAAAAGTTTTATTCCAGCTGTTACCAAGTTGTGGAATGATCTTCCTAATCAGGTAGTTGAATCAGTAGAACTTCAAAAGTTCAAAGGTGGAGCAAGTGTTTTCATGTTCTGACATGAGTCTTTTTATAGTTTATATATGACATATCTGTTTTTGACGTTGTTACTTTTTTTAGAATGATTTATTGTTAATTTATTCTAATCATTTATTTATTTCCTTATTTCCTTTCCTCACTGAGCTATTTTTCCCTATTGGAGCCCCTGGACTTATAGCATCTTGCTTTTCCAACTAGGGTTGTAGCTTGGCTAGTAATAATAATAATAATACTGTAGACCCCCAAGTCTGGCGATCACCAGGGAGATGTTAACAATAATTACAATTTTCAAATCCATAGGTAGTGTTTTCCTCTTTGTACTATATGGTCTTGTTCATGTTATCATTGTTCATCTTTATTTCAGTTTCTTTCTCTACGTCTGTGTTTTTAGGGGGGGGGGCTGATTTCCCTATTGGGGGTCAAAGGGAATTTTGCTTCTTACTATTCAAACTAGAATTTCAGCTTGACCTGTAATAATAATAATAAAATAATAATAATAATAACAACAACAACAATAATAATAATAATAATAATAATAACAATAATAATAATAATAATAATAATAATAATAATAATAGTTCAAACAAACGCCGAATAAATTCTATGAAATTTATCAATATTTTATGACAATGTTGACTTATTACGCATTCTCTGCAAAAATAAAACCTCAAAAATGCACTTCTCTTATTCATATTGGTAAAATATTAAAATTTTCGTATTTAACTCATAGAAATTATGTGTATGTATATATATATATATATATATATATATATATATGATAAATTTTGCACATTTTTACGTGTTTTTCATATTCAAATAAGCCATATATATTTTTGATATATTAATGTCTGGATTCTCTTAACAACCTCGGGATCACAGACCCAGGCGAAATCTCACAAAGACAAGAGTTTGGCTCCGGCCGGGAATCGAACCCTGGTCGGCAAGCTTATATAGACAGTGACTAACCCACTTGGCCACGAACAAAGATAAAAGTCAATGATAATTCCACTGCACTTATACCTGTCGAATTCAGGTATTTTGTACTTAGAATTGAAATCAACCCATCTTCACCATCGTAGCTAATTGGTAGTTTGTTACTTGGCATTCAATTAATGATAAATTTTGCACATTTTTACGTGTTTTTCATATTCAAATAAGCCATATATATTTTTGATATATTAATGTCTGGATTCTCTTAACAACCTCGGGATCACAGACCCAGGCGAAATCTCACAAAGACAAGAGCTTGGCTCCGGCCGGGAATCGAACCCTGGTCGGCAAGCTTATATAGACAGTGACTAACCCACTTGGCCACGAACAAAGATAAAAGTCAATGATAATTCCACTGTACTTATACCTGTCGAATTCAGGTATTTTGTACTTAGAATTGAAATCAACCCATCTTCACCATCGTAGCTAATTGGTAGTTTGTTACTTGCAAAATTTATCATTAATTGAATGCCAAGTAACAAACTACCAATTAGCTACGATGGTGAAGATGGGTTGATTTCAATTCTAAGTACAAAATACCTGAATTCGACAGGTATAAGTACAGTGGAATTATCATTGACTTTTATCTTTGTTCGTGGCCAAGTGGGTTAGTCACTGTCTATATAAGCTTGCCGACCAGGGTTCGATTCCCGGCCGGAGCCAAGCTCTTGTCTTTGTGAGATTTCGCCTGGGTCTGTGATCCCGAGGTTGTTAAGAGAATCCAGACATTAATATATCAAAAATATATATGGCTTATTTGAATATATATATATATATATATATATATTATACATATACATACATATATATATATATATATATACAGAGAGAGAGAGAGAGAGAGAGAGAGAGAGAGAGATAAAACATATATATATATATATATAGAGAGAGAGAGAGAGAGAGAGAGAGAGAGAGAGAGATAAATAGATAGATAGATAGATAAAAATACTAGATATACAGGGAGAGAGAGAGAGAGAGAGAGAGAGAGAGAGAGAGAGAGAGAGAGAGAGCACTGCATCCAATACCAACATTTCACAGTACATTCAAGACGGAGAACTGCAGTTTGAAATATTTCCCTTGTCTATTTTTTTAAGTATTTTACCTATAAAAAATGTTTTGAATAAGAGACATAACTAAATAAGGGATTCTCTTTTTGAAAAGTTTCCTAAAAAAATTGAATAATTATGTTTTTTCAATTTACATTTTCTCCACGAAAATGTTGGCCTGAGAGTGGCAATGGGTCGTTAAACTATGATGGGAGGGTTTGGAGCACCAGGCAATAAATAATTCTTTTTTATTTTTCATTTCTTAGTAGTTATGACGAATGAAGCACAAATATATAATAAAATACAAATATGTGGTATGGCATGGTATGAATGCATGAAATATCACACGAGGTTGGGCTGAAGATAAATAGAAGAAAGACACAGATGATGAGAACGGAGTATGCAATGAAAGATGAAATATCATTGTAACGGGAAAGGATTAATAAGGTAGAGTCATTTAAGTATTTAGGAACTATGATCTCCAATACAGGGTCTTTAGAATTAGAGTTTAGTGAAAGATTAAAAAAAAAGCCAATCAGACAAAGGTTAAGAAAAATTTGGAAATCAAATCCCCTAAATTTATATATAAAAATGCGGCTATTTATCAGTTTAGCGAGATCAGTGTTACTGTATGGACATGCGTCATAGTATAACAATAAAACAATATCCTAAAGAGTTAGTCGATTTGAGAACAAACCCCTTAAAAGGATATTGGGATTTAAATGGCAGGACAGGATTAGAAATAAACTATAAGAGAGATTACTCGAGTGCCATATGTGGATGATATCATGGTGAGGGGTAGATGGAGATGGTTTGGGCATGCTCTTCGCACTCCCCATGAGAGATTAGTTCACCAAACTTTCAACTGGACTCGACAAGGAACTAGAGGAGTTGGACGACCCAGAGCTACATGGCTGAGGACAACGAAGCGTGAAGTAAATGATGAATAGAGAAATATTGATTAAAAAGCTCAGGATAGAGACGACTGGCGAAATCTAACACAGGCCCTTTGCGTCAATAGGCGTTGGAGATGATGATGATGATGATGATGATATGGTAAAATAAGAATATATGGTAAGATCGAAATATATGGTATTGTTTTTACTTCTAGGAGTTGAACAATCCCAGAATATTCAAATCTGTGGTAAGGCTAAAAAAAAGAGGAGAAATATATTGTGTAGTTTCTACAGAGATATCGGGGAATAATTTTATATAATAGCCCATTTACTGAAATTGGAAGGGACTCTCTCTCTCTCTCTCTCTCTCTCTCTCTCTCTCTCTCTCTCTCTCTCTCTCATTTCCTTACAAATCGATAGCGTACATCTATTCCATAATGCATACATTATTATTATTATTATTATTATTATTATTATTATTATTATTATTATTATTATTATTATTATTATTATTATTATTATTGGGAGTAATGTATAACATGGTCATGACAAATCAAATGGTCATTATATGAACGTAAACATTACACAAAACAATTAAGTGCACATCTGTTTTGACGTTGCTACTTTTTTTTAAGAATGATTTATTGTTAATTTGTTCTCATCATTTATTCATTTCCTCACTGGGCTATTTTTCCCTATTGGAGCCCCTGGGCTTATAGCATCTTGCTTTTCCAACTTGGATTGTAGCTTGGCTACTACTAATACTACTACTACTACTACTACTACTACTACTACTACTACTACTACTAATAATAATAATAATAATAATAATAATAATAAAACGAAAAGCCCATATTTGAAATATTTCTTTTCTATGCTCCCATATATAGAGCACCTCTTTGTCCTTGGGGGGAAATGAAGAAGAAAACCCGAGTATTTCTGTCAGGACGATTATGTCTCCGAAGCAGCGAAGCATGAAGGAATATGCTTATTTTAGACTATTTTAGACTGGGCTGTTGCCAGAAAGCAAAGAAACCCTCTACGTTGAAGTAAATATTTCATTTTGGAGTGTTTATCTTACGTATGAGAGGATTAATAACAGAGGTTTTTTAAAATATGATAAAAAATAAATCAAAGTATCTTTACTTATTACGAGATCCGGGAAAGGATTCTGTCTTGATCTGCATATAAATCAAATGGCAACCAAAGAGTCTGTTGAAAAAAGAAGGTGTCATGTCAAGTGGGTGTGGAAAAAAAAGGTGTTATGTCATGTGGATGTGTGGAATGAAAGGTGTTATGTCATGAGGATGTGTGGAAAAGAAAGTCATGTCATGTGGATGTGTGGAAAAAAAGTGTTATGTCATGTGGATGTTTGGGAAAAAGATGTCCATGTCATGACATGTGAATGTGCGGAAAAAGGTGTTATGTCATGTCATATGGATGTGTGGAAAAAAAGGTGTTATGTCATGTGGATGTGTAGAAAAAAGATGTCATGTAATGTGGATGTGCGGAAAAAAGGTATCATGTCATGTGGATGTGTGGAAAAAAGGTGTTATGTCATGTGGATGTGTGGAATGAAAGGTGTTATGTCATGAGGATGTGTGGAAAAAAAATGTCATGTCATGTGGATGTGTGGAAAAAAAAGTGTTATGTCATGTGGATGTTTGGGAAAAAGATGTCCATGTCATGACATGTGAATGTGCGGAAAAAGGTGTTATGTCATGTCATATGGATGTGTGGAAAAAAAGGTGTTATGTCATGTGGATGTGTAGAAAAAAGATGTCATGTAATGTGGATATGCGGAAAAAAGGTATCATGTCATGTGGATGTGTGGAAAGAAAAGTGTTATGTCATGTGGATGTGCGGAAAAAAGATGTCATGTCATGTGGGTGTGTGGAAAAAAGGTGTCATGTCAAGTGGATGTGTGGAAAAAAGGTGTCATGTCAAGTGGATGTGGGAAAAAAAGTGTTATGTCATGTGGATGTGCGGAAAAAAATGTCATGTCAAGTGGATGTGGGAAAAAAAGGTGTTATGTCATGTGGATGTGTGGAAAAAAAGATGTCATGTCATGTGAATGTGTGGAAAAAGATGCCATGTCATGTGGATGTGTGGATAAAAGGTGTCATATCAAGTATATGTGTGGAAAAAAAGATGTCATGTCATGTGGATGTGTGGAAAAAAGGTGTTATGTCATGTGGATGTGTGGAAAAAGAGATGTCATGTCATGTGGATGTGCAGAAAAAAGGTGTCATGTCATGTTGATGTGTAGAAAAAAGTGTTTATGTCATGTGGATGTGCGGAAAAAAGATGTTATGTCATGTGGATGTGTGGAAAAAAGGTGTAATGTCAAGTGGATGTGTGGAAAAAAGGTGTCATGTCCAGTGGATGTGGGTAAAAAAAGGTGTTCTCATGTGGATGTGCAGAAAAAAAAAATGTCATGTCAAGTGAATGTGGGGAAAAAAGGTGTTATTTCATGTGGATGTGTGGAAAAAAGATGTCATGTGGATGTGTGGAAAAAAGGTGTTATGTCATGTGTATGTGTGGAAAAAAGATATCATGTCATGTGGATGTGTGGAAAAAAGGTGTCATGTCAAGTGGATGTGTGGAAAAAGATGTCATGTCATGTGGATGTGTAAAAAAAGATGTCATTTCATGTGGATGTGTGAAAAAAAGGTGTTATGTCATGTGTATGTGTGGAAAAAAAGATATCATGTCATGTGGATGTGTGGAAAAAAAGGTGTTATGTCATGTGGATGTGTTGAAAAAAAGATGTCATTTCATGTGGATGTGTGAAAAAAAGGTGTTATGTCATGTGTATGTGTGAAAAAAAGATATCATGTCATGTGGATGTGGGAAAAAAAAGGTGTTATGTCATGTGTATGTGTGGAAAAAAAGATATCATGTCATGTGGATGTGTGGTAAAAAGGTGTTATGTCATGTGGATGTGTGGATAAAGAGATGTCATGTCATGTGGATGTGTAAAAAAAGATGTCATTTCATGTGGATGTGTGAGAAAAGAAGTCAGGTAATGTGGGTGTGTAGAAAAAAGATGTCATGTCATGTGGATGTATGGAAAAAAGATGTCGTTTCACGTGGATATGTGGAAAAAAGATGTCATGTCATGTGGATGTATAGAGAAAGATATAATGTCAAGTAGATGTGTGAAAAAAGTCATGTCAAGTGGATGTGTAGAAAAAAGATGTCATATCATGTGGATGTGTGGAAAAAAGAACGTCATGTCATGTGGATGTGTGGAAAAAAAGAACGTCATGTCATGTAGATGTGTGGAATAAAGTTGTCATGTCATGGTGATGTGTGAAAAAAGATGATGTCATGTCATGTGGATGTGTGGAAAAAAGTTGATGTCATGTCATGTGGATGTGTGGAAAAAAGATGATGTCACGTCATGTGGATGTGTGGAAAAAAATGATGTCATGTCCTTTGGATGTGTGGATAAAAGATTTCATGTCATGTGGATGTGTGGGGTCGCAAAAAAGATATGAATTAATCTGGAGGACAATCAAGTATTAAATGTTTCAAAGAGAGCTCATGACAGAAGACTGAAATGGTTTGGTCATGTTATGAGAAAGGAGATGAACACGCATGTAAAAGGGTTATGAACATGAAGGTGGAGAACAGAAGGAGGAGGAGGAGAAGGCCAAGGTTCATGTGGGGAGATAAATTATGGAATAATATGAAGGAAAATAGTCTAAGAGAACTAAATGTACAGGACAGAAGAAGATGGAGAAGGCTGACTAGAAACAACCACCCCATATAGAAACGGAAAAACCAAGAAATTCTCAGTCTGGTCAATGACACTTTTCTCACAAAAATATCTCTCTCTCTCTCTCTCTCTCTCTCTCTCTCTCTCTCTCTCTCTCTCTCTCTCTCTCTCGAAGAAGAAGAAGAAGAAGAAGAAGAAGAAGAAGAAGTTGAAAAAAATAAGATGTTAATCCAAAAAGCCAGAAATGTGTGGGGAGACAAACAGAGACCCGACGTGGAACTAGTTAATCATCTGTGAATGTAATGGGCCGTTGCTATAAGTCAGCGTTTTTTTTTTTTTTTTTTTTTTTTTTTTTTTTTTTTTTTTATCCAGCTCAACATCGATCTCATGTCGGCCAGTCACAATTTTTAAGAATTGCAAATCAAGAATTGTAGCAATCCCTTTCAGTCCATTTATTCGAAAAAAAAAAAAAAAGGAATACTATTTTTTTTTCAAGAATGTGCCCTTTTCCTCTTGAAGAGGAGAGTGGCGCCAAAAAAAGTTGAGGCGTTTGACGAGCGGGGCGCGCGCGCAGACACACACACATACACCACACACACACATATATATATATATATATAAATGTATGTATAAATATATATCTATATATATATTTATATATATGTATATGTATATATATATATATATATATATATAATGCGTGTATGTGTGTCTAGGAGGGTTGAAGAGTTTACACACACACACACACACACACACACACACACATATATATATATATATATATATATATATAAGGTGTGTATGTGTGTGTACAGACTATTTAATATTAAGACACCACCATGTACTATATATATAACAACACTAATTCACATTATCAAACTCAAAATTATATATAAAAAAGAGAACATTAGCCTAAAAAGCAAAACAGTAAGAGAGCGGAGGACCTAATGCCATTTGCAATTGAATAAATATTATATATATATTTAAAAAAAAAAAGACTAAAATCCCGATAAGGTGAAATACTGTATGGTAGTTGTTGTTGTTGTTGTTATTATTATTATTATTATTATTATTATTATTATTATTATTATTATTATTATTATTATTATTATTATTATTATTATTATTACTGAAAACAAGTTCTTTAAAATAAAAAAAGAATTATTTGTTGCTTTCAAATGTGACAATATCCTGGCAGGACAAGGCCTTAGGAACTGGCCCATCAACGCCCAAGACCCATCGCCACTCGAACTAAGACCAGGGAGGGCCAGGCAATGGCTGCTGTCTCAGCAGGTACACCAACAGGCTTGATTCGGCCTCGAACCCCAGTCCAGCGGTTCGCTAAGCAGGGGACGTTTCCAGTAAGTTACCACAATCATTTATAATAAAAAGGTTATTAAGCAGTTCAGCAGGAGCATAAAATCAATTAAACGTTTAAATACCCGTCCATGAATGGCAAAGGCAAGGGACAGTGACAATCCCTTCGCAGGAGAGTGCCCTGGGAAATGGCCATTCACGCCCAAGACCCATCTCCATTCAAACTAAAGGCCCGGTCACACCGCTCGAACGTTGCTGGAGCGTTCCTTGAACGGTAGGGAGGTGGACCAAACCATCGAAAATTCAATTTAACGTTTTTACGTTCGGTCTTTATTAGGCTGCTGAACGTAGCAAATCCTCGCATATTTCCTGAGTTTTCTTACACCTCCATTATGGAAGTTGCTAATTTATGCAATAAGGGTATTGGTATACAGGATGTCGAAAAGCGTAGCGGAGTGATATTACAAGTCACAAACCTGTAAAAGATAATAACAAAGTAGGGTAAAAAAAAAATACGGTCGCTGTGTCTTAATCAAAAAAAAAAAAAAAAAAAAAAAAGCGACTGAAACTTTCCGACATCCTGTATACCAATACCCTTATTGCATAAATTAGCAACTTCCATAATAGAGGTGTAAGAAAACTCAGGAAATATGCGAGTATTTGCTACGTTCAGCAGCCTAATAAAGACCGAACGTAAAAACGTTAAATTGAATTTTCGAGGGGTTTGGTCCACCTCCCTACCGTTGAAGGAATGCTCCAGCAACGGTCAGGTGGTGTGACCAGGCCTTAAGACCTTAAGACCCGGGAGGGCTGCTGAAAGCATTTCAGTTGAAGAATAAAATCAATTTTTATTACCCGATAAAAAAAAAAAAAACCCGCAAACCTAGAAATCGATTAAGATCAGTAACCACATGAAATCTATTTGATTGAAAAAAAAAAAATCAAAATATTTAGTGAAGTTAACTTCTTCATTATTAAACTCCCATTTCAAATCCCATAATTAAGAAATTCAGTTATTATTATTCAATAGCTAAGTAACAACCCATGTTGGAAAGGAGGATGGTATTAGCCTAATGGCCCCAACAGAGAAAATAGCCCAGCGAGGAAAGGAAATAAACAGATAGCATAGTGTTGCCTGAGTATACCCACCTTTTTATCTAGAAATTAATTTGAACTTAGAAATTCCCTTATTGTTATTATCAATGCTAAGTAACAACCCTAGTTGGAAAAGCAGGATGCTATAAGCCCAATGGCCCCAACAGGGAAAATAGCCCAGTGAGGAAATGATATAAAGAAACAGATGAAATAGTATGCCTGAGTGTACCCTCCTTAAATCTATAGATTCATTTGAACTTTGTATCATTACAGAATATGAGCTTGACATCAAATCACAAACTAGTCAGTTTTGATTTTACTGAATTACTTATTAGACGCACTTTCTCATACATTGGATTTTTATGAATCAGAATTATCATTCAATACTATTATTGTATTTATTTATTTATTTGTGCAGTAAAAAAAAAAAAGAAAAAAAAAATAACTATATGTGACAGAAATTTTTTGTGAACACGATTTTGATATGGGTATTGGTAATACAAATACCCATATATAACATTCAATGTTAGAAATGTAATTTATTGTTGTTGGGCAAACAACATTTATAGACATCTATGAGAAAATTTTTATGTTTAACAATGTACACACCTATAGTAAGGGTTTATACTTCAATCGCAAATATGGGGGGGGGGGGTTAAGACTATAATTACGTGAATGACGTTACATGACTAGAAAAGATGTAATGGGCTTTAAAATGCACAAACATTTTCTGAGATATTTTTAAAATTGAGTGTTATCGACGTTTGAGTGTTGTTAATTTTCAAACACAATTTTCCGGTTTTTATTTTTTCATTTAACATAAATTGAAGAGTTTTGCTTTTGAGGTATTTCTATACAAGCATGTATTTTATCTCATATTAGAAATGACGTAAGAAGTAAATACCACTATAAGAATTTGATAGTCGTGGTGGCCTCGGTGGTAGCGTCCTTGCCTGGTGATTGCTAGACTGGGGTTCCAGTCCCGCTCAAACTCATTAGTTCCTTTGGTCACGGCTGTAACCTTACCATCCTTGTGAGATAAGGTTGGGGGTTTGGGGGTGCCTTTGGTCTATCTGATGAGTCACCAGCAGCCATTACTTGGCCCTCCTTGGTCCGAACTTGGGTGCAGAGAGGGCATTGTCCTGCTTAATAGGACAATGTCACTGTCCCTTGCCTCTGCCATTCATGAGTTGCCTTTAGACCTCTGAAGTGTAGAGAAAATAGTTATTTAAAAAACCACAAGGAAAAGGGTATTTGAAAAGAGGCCAATACCATAAGGAAAGAATAAAATGAAAATCGCATCTACAGTGGAAGCCTTTGTCTGTCCATTGAAGCCGGTCACAGAATTATCAGCAGAGAAATCCGTGTAGACTAACTTGCTCACTGTAATGTTCCGGGAACAATTCTAATTGCATTAACCTAAAGTCTATTTCAAATTCAAGCTTAGCTCTATTTTCCACTGACCATTTAATCCAACTCATTTAAGTATATTACAAAGCTAATACGTATCTAATATTCAATATAAATACGATGTACCTGTGTATTTATTCATAGAGATTCTGATAATGTCAATAATAAGGATGTGCATACATATAACCAATCTATAAATATATATACACATAAATCTCTGTTTATGTTTGCACGTTTACTGTACGATATAAAATGTAAAGAAACCCTGTTCAATAAATCAGTCCTCTGAAGAAGTATCACGAAACTAAACAGGACTTACTCTTATATTTTTTATTTTCATCTGAGCATCATGTTTCCCTGCAACTTTTAAGCATATATATATATATATATATATATATATGTATGTATATATATATATATACACACACACACACACACACACACATATATATATATATATATATATATATGTGTGTGTGTGTGTGTGTGTGAGTGTGTGTGTGAGTGAGTGTGTGTGTTTGTATGTTATCTCATACATGCCCTAGCACCTATGCATGATATGTGCAAGGTAATTAAGGGACACTTTGAAAAGAAGATATTTAATCCATATTTTCTAAAGTTTTTTATCCATTCTTCATTGTATATAAATAATATTCTTTTCATTTATAAATGTACTTTTAAGATGGGAAATAACAAGTACATCTAAGACAATGATGATGATGATGACGGTGATGATTATATATATATATATATATATATTAATATATATATATATTTATATATATAAATATAAATATTATATATATATATATATATACACATATATATACATATATATATATATATATATTTGTATCTATACACACACACATATATATATATATATATATATACATATACTGTATATATACTGTATATATCTACATATATCAGTATAAATATATATATATATATATATATATATAGAGATGAGAGAGAGAGAGAGAGAGAGAGAGAGAGAGAGAGAGAGAGAGAGAGAGAGAGAAATGGTTCCCTTCAAATCAAGTCTATGTGGGGAGTTGGGGGAAAATTGATCAAAATATCTATTCCTCGTTCATCATACTCTATGCTCTTAAAATAAAAAACACTAAGAATATTAATGAACTTTGTTTAAAACTGTTATAAAATATGAATATAACATACACAATGCTATACCAATGTATAATCCCTTTGTATATCGACAGCATGGATAGTATAGGCCTCATGTTGCCAATCTCTCTCTCTCTCTCTCTCTCTCTCTCTCTCTCTCTCTCTCTCTCTCTCTCTCTCTCTCTTAAATAATGTTTATATATATAATAATAGTATATATATATATATATATATATATATATTTATACATATTCATGGAAAAATTATAGGCATGTATATGATGAATAATTATACTTTTACATAGGATGAATAAACTAAATGAATAACTTGAAAAGTATCAAAATTATCTATACAGAGAAGCATTAGTTGGTTTTATGTGGGGGATGAAATTGGGATGGGTTTGGAATAGTTGGTGCTAATGGAAAAAGAGACGGATGGGGGCGAACAGGTGGTGATCATTTACTAAGTAATTTCCCGACACCACGCCTCTCTCTCTCTCTCTCTCTCTCTCTCTCTCTCTCTCTCTCTCTCTCTCTCTCTATATATATATATATATATATATATATATTTACAGTACATGTGTGAGAGAGAGAGAGAGAGAGAGAGAGAGAGGAGAGAGAGAGATCGACAATATGGAGTCCTAACTTACACAAAAAACAACTATAAATTTCGGGAGAGGACCGAGTATAAAGTGGGGGGGGGGGGCATTACATGAAACCCATTGTGGCTTTAAGGTTAAAGCAGATATATAAATGGCTTTCATACAACTTTAATACTCATGGTATGAGCACAACTTACTTTCCAAAGCAGGATCGAACTGATAAAATCCTTTGACTGAATTAGGTCACTATGAATCAGTGACACGCTGAAGACATATAGCACCCCCCTCTCTCTCTCTCTCTCTCTCTCTCTCTCTCTCTCTCTCTCTCTCTCTCTCTCTCATGTATTCACAATTTGAGCATAACTACCAAGGATGAATATAATTGGGCTGAAATACGTATATGGAATTAGTCTCCTTAAGACATATAACACCTGGTTTTAGTAGGTAACTAAATCGTCCCCCTAATTTGGACACTTCCGGTCCATTGTAATTACACTGTAATTTCCAAACCTATATATTCCAGACAGAAAGATTGAAACATACAGCTTATTTGAGGGATTAAATTATCAACAGGGATTCTAGGTTAATAAAGAACACTTAAAGGCTTTAAAGGCCGCTTATGAACGGCAAAGGCATTGCCCTATCGAGCAGGGACAATGCCCTAGAGACTGACCATATTACATATGATCAGCCCCCAAGCCCTCTGTCCACACAAGCTAGGACCAAGGAAGGCCAGGCAATGGCTGTTGATGATTCACGAATAAACCTATAGGCTCCCCCCCCCCCCACCTCATCCTTAGTTCACAAGGATGAGGAGGTTGCAGCAACCAAAGGAACTAATGTGTTTGAGCGAAACTTGTACCCCCGTCTACAGATCACCAGTCAGGGACGTTACAACATAGGCTACCATAACCCTATTGTATGGTATTAATGTTAGAGTCTTTGTCGTCCAGATAGCAATTCTAAGTTCAGATTATTGAAGGAAAATTCACTGATTATTCTTATCTCAGAAGATATCAGACTTTTACTACCGAACAAAGTGCAATTAAACATTGTATAATTGAGCGTTACATACTTCAAAGTGTATTAATAATTCATATTTTGGCGATTTATCCAAAAATAACCCATTCAGACTACACAACAGCAATTGTTCAAGTTGAAATTGTTCCAGTTTCAGGTTCCTGTTTCATCAGAACAGATGCTCACCAGAACGTCAGCCGGGTGAGCCCAACACTCTTGGTTCAAGTCCCGCTCAAAACTCGTTAGTTTCTTTGGTCGCTGCAATCTCACCCTTCTTGTGAGCTATGGATGGGTAGTTTGGCCTATAGGTATATCTGCTGAGTCACCAGCAGTCATTGCCTGGGCCTCTTTGGTCCTAGCT
>NC_090754.1:83594932-83602432 GCF_036898095.1 Palaemon carinicauda
TTCTCTCTCTCTCTCTCTCTCTCGTGTATATAATATATATATATACAGATATTTATATATAATATATATATATATATATTATATATATATATATATATATATATATATATTAATATATATATATATAATATATATATATATATATATCCTAAAAAAAAATTTCATGTGTAGTTATCATTATTATTATTATTATTATTTTTATTACTATTATTGTTATTATTTTTATTACTACAAGCTAAGCTACAGCCCTAGTTAGAAAAGCATGAAGTTATAAGCCCAAGGACTTCAACAGGTAAAAAAGCCAAGTGAGGAAAGGAAATAAGGAAATAAATAAACTACAAGAGAAGTAATGAACAATTGGAATAAACTATTTCAAGAACAGTAATAACAGTAAATTAGATCTTTCATTTATAAACTATAAAAACTTTAAAAAAAAGGGAGGGATGAGAATTAAGATAGAATAGTGTGCCCAAGTGTACCCTCAACCAAGAGAACTGTAACCCAAGACAGTGGAAGACCATGGTACATAGGCTATAGCACTCACAAGACTAGAGAACAATGGTTTGATTTTGGAGTGTCCTTCTCCTAGAAGAGCTGCTTACCATACTTGAAGAGTCTCTTCTACCCTTACCAAGAGGAAAGTAGCCATTGAACAATTACAGTGCAGTAGTTAACCCCTCGAGAGAAAAAGAATTGTTCGGTAATTTCAGTGTTGCCAAGTGTCTGAGGAAATAGGAGAATAAGTAAAGAATAGGCCAGAACATTCAGTGGACTGTGTCGGCAAAGATGAAATGAGCAGTAACCAGAGAGAGGGATCCAATGTAGTACTGTTTGGCCAGTCAAAGGACCCAATAATTCTGTAGTGGGAGTATCTCAACGGATGGCTGGTGCCTTGGAACTCTAACCCAAGACAGTGGAAGGCCATGGTACAGAGGCTATGGCACTACCCAAGACTAGAGAACAATACTTGCCAGGACACAGTTGCCTGTGGAGATATATGGCAGCTTTTCTCAGGCACACAAAGACTTTGAAAGCTTCGTGATTTATAATCTCTAAACTCTAGAAGAGTGGCGCTTCCATACGAATGTGTAACTTTATATCGAAGTTTACGAGTGGGAATTATATATGACCTATTTTGGCGGGAACGTTCCTTCTATTTGCATACGTAATAGATGTGGAACTGAAAAAAAATCACCATAGCAAAATAAAATAAAAAAGAATTTTATTTAGGAAGAAATTGGATTTTTTTTTTTTTTTTTACAATGGACAGCCTTGAAGGAAAATACCACATTTGTATTTCTCCTAAAATATATAGTGCTGAATGAATAAGATGAAATTAAAAATCTATCGATTTTTTTCTTCGAGAACTATAAAAAAGAGAGAGACTATCCACAACAAGGAGCTTAAAAAATAAGGCAATAAGCAGTAAACATAATTCATAAACTTAGTAAATAAAATAATTATAAGATTTTAAAGTATTCTTTAATTAGGTAGGCCATATACACAAATAAACGAACACACACAAACAAAAAAGTACATGTTCTTGATAGCCTGATACATCCTATGTACTTCTCCACAAACCCGATACAATATATATTCCTCAGTACTAAAAACTGATATCTCACCTAATTTCTGTTCATGTCATTACTACAATTCTGTTCATGTAACCACATCAGTTACGTCATGTCATCATCTCAGTTTTGTTCAGCTCATGTCGTCAACTCAGCTCCCGTTCGCGTAATCCCCTAGAGTTCGTTCAAGTCATCACCTCAGTTCGGTTCGTGTCATCACCTTAGTTCCGTTCATGTCATCACCTCAGTTCCGTTCATGTTACACCTTGCTTCTATTTATGTCGTCATCTCAGTTTTGTTCATTGCCGTCAACTAAGTTCCGTTCATGTCATCACCTCAGTTCTGTGCCATCACCTTCGTTCTGTTCATATCCTCACCTCAGTTTTGTCCATGTCATCAACTAAGTTCTGATCATGTCATCAACTAAGTTCTGTTCGTGTCCTCACCTCAGTTCTGTTTATGTCATCACCTAGATTCTGTTGTGTCTGTCATCATGTCAGATATATTCATATCATTAACACAGTTATGTTCGTACCATCAACTCAGTTACCTCCATGTCATCACTGAGATTCTCAGTGTTGTACTGTAAGTGCAATATCTTGTCACAGACATAGCTGTACACGAGGGGAACTTTACACACTGTGAAACACACACACACACACACACACACACACACACACACATATATATATATATATATATATATATATATATATATATATATATAATTATATATATATATATGATACATTTTGCACATTTAAACATGTTTTTTTCACCATTCAAATAAGCCATATATTTTAATATATTAATGTCTGGATTCTCTTACCGATCTCGGGATCAGAGTCTCGAGGCGAAACCACTCAAAGACAATAGCATCTGACCGGTCGGAAATCGAACCCTGTTCCATGCTTGTATGACAGTGACCGCGCCATTTCGCCAGGAAGAACGCTTATTTGAGTGTGTGTGTGTATATATATATATATATATATATATATATATATATATATATATATATATATATATATATATATATATATATATCTGTGCTAAATCTAACATGGATCCCTGATAAAATCTGTTATTTTGCGTTGCATGTACCAAATCATTTTTATTATTAATAGTTCACGTAGAAATTCTTCGCCATGTGCAATAGCCAAGCATATACAGGCACGAACTATTCAGTTGATGTTTTTAATCTTTTAATAATATTTTTTTTTCATTAAAATCCCTTTAGATTGTGTATGTACCTTGAAAATGGACTGACCTGTTAGGAATCCTAATTTGCATTTATATTATTTAGACTCTCTCTCTCTCTCTCTCTCTCTCTCTCTCTCTGTCTCTCTCTCTCTCTCTCTCTCTCTCTCTCTCTCTCTCTCTCTCTCTCTCTCTCTCTCTCTCCTTTTCCCTATCTCTTTCCTCATCCACATTTTTTTTCTTTCAAAATCACTATTCAATCTTCCCTCAATTTTTCACCTCTGTTTATGCACTGGGAGGCTTGGCAGGATGATCAAACATCAATTTAATTTCCTGACCTGCTTTTAATTACGGGTCTTCGGGTTGACGACTTTTTTTTTTTTTTTATTTCGCAATCAAAAGTTTTCAAGGAGAATTTTCTATTATATGTTTTACTAACGAACATCTAGCCTTTTATTCCTTGCTGATGCCGACTTCAAAATAAAGCTAAAAAAAAGCTAAAGGAAGCTAGAATATAGCTGAAAAGATGCTATAATAGAGATAAAAGACGCTAAACTAAGCTGAAAGAGGCTAAAATAAAGCTAAATGCTAAAAATAAAGCTGTAAGATGATAAAATAAAGATAATTGAAGCTAAAATAAACCTAAAAGAAGCCTAAATAAAGCTGAAAGAAGCTATAATAAAGCTAAGAGAAGCTACAATAAGTTTTAATAAAGCTAAAATAGATAAAAGAGGTTAAAATAAAGCTAAGAGCATCTAAAATAAAGCAAAGAGAAGCTAAAATAAAGCTAAAAGAAGCTCAAATAACACTAAAAACTAAAATAAAGCTAGAAGTTAAAATAAAGTTAAAAGATGTTAAAATAAAGCTACAAGAAGTAAAAATCAAACTAAAAGAAGCTTAAAGCTGAAAGTTAAAATAAAGCTAAAAGAAGATAAAAAAAGCTAAAAGAATCGAAAAGGTAAAACAAAGCTAAAATAAAGCTAAAAGTTAAAATAAAGCTAAAAGAAGCTAAAATAAAGCTTAAAAAGTTAAAATAAAGCTAAAAGAAAATGGTTAATTGTGTCTGTGATAAGTAAGAAAAGCTTTTTGAAAAATAAAAAAGTTAATATTGAATAGAAAAAAATGAACATCATCTGATACTAAAATAACAGTGCTATGATTTGAATAATTTAGGCAATTAAAACTTTTTTTTTTATCATAAATAACCAACTTATAATAATAATAATGGATAATGTTTTTTTTATATTCTAATTTGTCAAAAGTTGAAAAATAAATTATAAAAATGTGCAAACTTATCCTCATAAAATACTTCAATGAAATAAACACCCTTAAGGCTCATTCCCAGTGCACCGTCACGTCACGTGCTGTGACGGTAAGAGAACGTTTAGTGTGAACACGTACATTTATCTACATGAAAGAATTTTTGACAGGTGACGTGATGAAGTGTGAATACAAGGAACGGTTGACGTGACGTGATGTGATGGTACTGTGACGGTGACGAACTGTTTAGTGTGAAAACCTCCATTTATTTACATGGAAGAAATTTTGACGGAACAGTGACGAGACGGGATGAGACGGTAACGTGATGTAATGTAAATACATAGGATGGTTGACAGAACGGTGACGTGACGGAGTGTGACGTGACGTGACGTGATGTGACGTAACGTGATGGTGCTGCGACGGTGACGAGAACCGTTTAGTGTGAACACGTCCATTTATCTACATGGAAGAATTTCTGACAGGACAGTGACGTGATGATTAGTGTGAATACACAGACCGGCTGAGGGAACAGTGACATGACGTGACGTGACGTGACCTGACAGTGCAGTGTGAATCAGCATTTAATCGGTTTTCGAAGTCGTTAAGATTGTCACTAGAACAGCATACTATTCGCCTTCGAGGGGAGACCAACTCACTCGTAGATTCTGTTATGTCTAGAATTCCATTTGGCGAATTCAGCCTCTACTCCTTGCTCTGGCGTCCCCTCTTTCATCTTTATTTGTCTCCCTTTCTGACTTGTTCGTTCCCCCTTTACCTTCATCTCGGTGTTTGGGCTCTTTCTCAATTCTGAACGATTGTTTCTCAATTGGTCTGAAGGCTTGTGGCGTTATGAATTGTTAGCACTAAACTATAACTAATATGATTTATTTATTTCAAATCTTCAAATACATTGTACACTGTTGAAAATTTGCCGTAAAAAAACGATAAAAATCCTAGAATATATGTTACTTGGCATGTACCGCTTTAAAAACGGATATATTGACGTAAAGGAGTGATATTGTAGTCACCCACCTGTAAAACATAATAACAAAATAGGGTAAAATTACGGTTGTGTATTTTACTGAAATAAGGCAGAGAACAGTATAATTTTACTGAGAATTTCTGATTTTTTATTTTTTCATTTTTTAGTTTGCTCAGGTAACAGTAAGGTAAAGGGGTCTGGTTTCAGTTCCAGTATCATCAGAATAGATGCTCATCAGAACGTCAGCCTGTCAAGCCCACCACCCGACTGTGGTGCCAAACAACAGCAGCGTTCTCCCCAGTAAACAGCTTAAACTCACGGTCCTAGGCTGGGATCGATCTGCCGTCATGCGAATGCTAGGCGAACACGTTAGAACCTTGACTTTTTATAAGAGCTATGAGCATATATATGCCATTGACTTTTCCCCTCTGTATGAATTTAAAATGTCGACATTAGAT
This sequence comes from Palaemon carinicauda, assembly GCF_036898095.1. Taxonomy (NCBI): domain Eukaryota; kingdom Metazoa; phylum Arthropoda; class Malacostraca; order Decapoda; family Palaemonidae; genus Palaemon; species Palaemon carinicauda. The sequence continues at coordinate 83,600,401 of NC_090754.1, forward strand.
TAAAAACTATAGAACAAAAACCAATATTGTTAATTGCTTACATCTTAAATTTCTTCCAAATTACGGTACCTTTTGTTGATCTGCCAGATGTTTATGTTACTCCTCAAAAAGATTAAAACAATCCTGGCAAATATAGTGGTAACGTAATCGTCTTGCATTCGTATGGCAGCAGATCGATCACCGCCCGGGACCGTGTGTTTTAAGCTGTTTACTGAAGAGGCCACTAGGGATTGGGCTTGCCCGGCTGACGTTCTGGCGAGCATCTATTCTGATGAAACTGGAACTGAAACCAGTCAACTTTGACCTTTTAAAGGTCATTTAGTCAACTTTGACCTTTTAAAGGTCAATTTATATCAATGATGTAACGTGCATACGATTTGCTTGTTCCTGCATTCACCATGTTGCTTGATAAAAGGAAAATGTTCTCAAGCAGCCAATCAAGCATGACAGACATCAATCTCACAGAAGTTATTGGATTCCGGTTATACTTTGAACGTCTGATTCTCCAAGGACAGAAAGTTGTATCTATTTTCTTTTTAATATCACAAGCATAATTCAGCCAGATGATTTGATTTTACTCAGCTGATTATGTATTTTGTTGAACGTTTGCAATAAAGAAAAAACAAATAATTCTTCTATTTTCAAAATGTTTACCATCGTACAATATTTAATCTAATTTTCTCTTTAGCGAATGCGATCAAAGAAACTCCAATATGAGCTTTTGAATTCACATCAAGAGTCAAATCTACCTTTTAAGGATGAGTTAAAATACCGGGTATTCATTTGATAGAAAAGAAACATCAGAGTAACTATATAAAAAAAAGAGAGGTTTCATTCATCACAATTTCTGATAGGGAAAAGAGATACAAATTACGGGCTACTATTTTAAAAGCATGAGCCCGTGCTGGCATACAACCACTTAAATCAAAATAAAGAACAACAGGGAGACCAATAGACCATCAAATCATAATGAATTATAAATATTCTATTAACAACTAGAGGAGCACTCAATAGAACGTATACCTCAGCCGTGGCAGCTTATTTCTAGACTTTCAACTCGGCCTTGACCTTTGACCTTAGCATGTATTAAGTGGCGTGGATTTTTATACACTCAAATATAAACGAAGTTTGAGGTGTCTGTGACAATTTTGTCCAAACATACGGCTCATTACGTGATTTGGACATTTTGCTTGACCATGACCTTGACCATTGACCTTGACATTCAAAAATTTAATCATTTCCAGCTTTTTACATAATAGTTAATCCATAAAAATTGCATTATGATACAAATTGTGGCCAAGAAGCTGTTCACAAACAAACACACACAAACAGGGGCGAAAACATAACCTCCTTACAAATTCCTTGACGGAGGTGATGATAGACATTACATTCTATTATAGTTTAGTAATTCTTAGATTGTATAATTCCTGATTCATTACAAGCGCTAATAAATTGCGCCTTATTGAGATTCTATATATTCAAAGTCTTCATTACTATAAATGAATATACAAATTAAACATTTCAATATATACACGTTCACTATCATGGGAGGGTAAAATCCTCGTGTTGCGTTTGCTATTAATTGCGTAAGCAGATCGTTTTCCGATTTTCTATTAGGCCTTAATCGACACAGATCCTTGGGGGGGGGGGGGGGAAATGAGATCTCCCATTGAATTCAAGACTAGTCATTTATTCCATTTATGTAAGTGTATAACTGGATGCTCAATTCTATTGCCTTGTCGAATATTTGTCGAATGTTTTGCGAAATTTGGTCGAATTTGTGTCGAATGTTTGTCGAACTTAGCGAATGTTTGTCGATTTTTCTTTTTATGTTTGTCGATTTTTTTCGAATGTTTGTCGTTATTTTGTCGAGTATCTGTTGACCGATCTAATCTTTTCCTATGTCACTTATGAGGTCATTATATTTTGAAATGCGTTTGGAAAACGAAAGTTCCCAAGGGACGCCTGTGTTAATGTAGTTAATGGATGTAGGTCTGTTACCCCAGATTCCGGATATTTTTGTCTACTTGCA
>NC_090754.1:83612432-83614932 GCF_036898095.1 Palaemon carinicauda
GTCTTTATGTTTGCTCTTCTTTATAGTTTGTCTTTATTTTTTCTCTTTTATAGATGGTCTTTATTTTTTTCTTTCCTTTATAGCTGGTGTTTATTTTTGCTCTCCTTTGTAGCTGGTCTTTATTTTTGCTCTCCTTTATAGTTTGTCTTTATTTTTTCTTTTATAGATGGTCTTTAATTTTGCTCCCCTTTATAGCTGGTCTTTATTCTTGCTCTCCTTTACAGCTGGCCTTTGTTTTTGCTCTCCTTTATAGATGGTCTTTATTTTTGCTCTCCTTTAAAGCTGGCCTTTATTTTTGCTCTCCCTTAAAGCTGGCCTTTGTTTTTGCTCTCCTTTATAGCTGGTCTTTATTTTGCTCACCTTAATAGCTGGCCTTTATTTTTGCTCTCCTTTATAGTTGCTCTTTATTTTTGCTATCCTTTATAGCTGGCCTTTATTTTTGCTTTCCTTTATAGTTGCTCTTTATTTTTGCTATCCTTTATAGCTGGCCTTTATTTTTGCTCTCCTTTATAGTTGCTCTTTATTTTTGCTATCCTTTATAGCTGGCCTTTATTTTTGCTCTCCTTTATAGTTGCTCTTTGTTTTTGCTATCCTTTATAGCTGGCTTTTATTTTTGCTCTCCTTTATAGTTGCTCTTTATTTTTGCTATCCTTTATAGCTGGCCTTTATTTTTGATCTCCTTTATAGTTGCTCTTTATTTTTGCTCTCCTTTATAGATGGTCTTTATTTTTGCTCTCCTTTATAGATGGTCTTTAATTTTGCTCTCCTTTATAGCTGGCCTTTATTTTTGCTCTCCTTTATAGCTGGCCTTTGTTTTTGCTCTCCTTTATAGATGGTCTTTATTTTTATGCTCTCCTTTATAGATCGTCTTTATTTTTGCTGTCCTTTATAGATGGTCTTTATTTTTGCTCTCCTTTATAGCTGGCCTTTATTTTTGCTCTCCTTTATAGATGGTCTTTATTTTTGCTTCCCTTTACAGCTGGCCTCTACTTTTGCTCTCCTTTATAGTTGCTCTTTATTTTTGCTATCCTTTAGAGCTGGCCTTTATTCTTGCTCTCCTTTATAGTTGCTCTTTATTTTTGCTATCCTTTAGAGCTGGCCTTTATTCTTGCTCTCCTTTATAGTTGCCCAATTATTTTTGCTATCCTTTATAGCTGGCCTTTATTTTTGCTCTCCTTTATAGTTGCTCTTTATTTTTGCTATCCTTTATAGCTGGCCTTTATTTTTGCTCTCCTTTATAGTTGCTCTTTATTTTTGCTATCCTTTATAGCTGGCCTTTATTTTTGCTCTCCTTTAGAGTTGCTCTTTATTTTTGCTATCCTTTATAGCTGGCCTTTATTTTTGCTCTCCTTTATAGTTGCTCTTTATTTTTGCTATCCTTTATAGCTGGCCTTTATTTTTGCTCTCCTTTATAGTTGCTCTTTATTTTTGCTCTCCTTTATAGCGGGCCTTTACTTCTGCTCTCCTTTATAGTTGCTCTTTAATTTTGCTCTCCTTTACAGCTGGCCTTTATTTTTGCTCTCCTTTATAGTTGCTCTTTATTTTTGCTCTCCTTTATAGTTGCTCTTTATTTTTGCTCTCCTTTACAGCTGGCCTTTATTTTTACTCTCCTTTATAGTTGCTCTTTATTTTTGCTCTCCTTTATAGGTGGCCTTTATTTTTGCTCTCCTTTGTAGTTGCTCTTTATTTTTGCTCTCCTTTATAGCTGGTCTTTATTTTTGCTCTCCTTTATAGTTGCTCTTTATTTTTGCTCTCCTTTACAGCAGGCCTTTATTTTTGCTCTCCTTTATAGTTGCTCTTTATTTTTGCTCTCCTTTATAGTTGCTCTTTATTTTTGCTCTCCTTTATAGTTGCTCTTTATTTTTGCTCTCCTTTATAGCTGGCCTTTATTTTTGCTCTCTTTTATAGTTGCTCTTTATTTTTGCTATCCTTTATAGCTGGCATTTATTTTTGCTCTCCTTCATAGTTGCTCTTTATTTTTGCTATCCTTTATAGCTGGCCTTTATTTTTGCTCTCCTTTGTAGCTGGCCTTTATTTTTGCTCTCCCAACGCTGCAACGGAGACACGTATATTTAGACGGAATATTCCTATACCACTTTCCATCTTTCTTTATCCCCATCTGTAAGGTGAGTCTCTGTTAAGCCCTGATAGTCCCTCTCTTCAGGTCTGTCTCTCGGCCTCACTTGAAGTGGTCTGTGTCATCTGAAAGCCCTCTCTTAAATTTTTATTTAGTTTTGTGCAAGATGTGTTCGTTTGTGTGTGTGAGAGAGAGAGAGAGAGAGAGAGAGAGAGAGAGAGAGAGAGAGAGAGAGAGAGAGAGAGAGAGAGAGACAGACAGAGAGAGAGAGAAATAGGGGTAGTTGTAAGAGGTGAAAATTTATATATATATATATATATATATATATATATATATATATATATATATATATATATATATATATATATATACACACACACATATATATATACATATATATATATATATATATATATATATATA
>NC_090754.1:83617432-83619932 GCF_036898095.1 Palaemon carinicauda
AGCCTTTAAAACCTTTAAATGGGTATCATGGGAATGTAAATCGTCACAAATCTTGAGGGAAAAGTAAACAAGAGACTAAGTTGACCAGACGAAGGAAATTGCTTTACAGAAAGATTAAAGTAGCTGAGAGGAGCAGGTGACAGAGGTATCAAATGCCTGAATGAAAGATGATGGGTCGTCATTTGAGAGAGAGAGAGAGAGAGAGAGAGAGAGAGAGAGAGAGAGAGAGAGAGAGAGAGAGAGAGAGAGAGAGTAGAAAAGGTTAGAATGCTAAAGGAACTGTTTGAGGAATAACAAGAGGTATAAGCGGAGAGAGAGAGAGAGAGAGAGAGAGAGAGAGAGAGAGAGAGAGATTAGAATGCTAGAGGAACTGATTGAGGAATAACAAGAGGAAGAGGTATAAGCGGGGAGAGAGAGAGAGAGAGAGAGAGAGAGAGAGAGAGAGAGAGAGAGAGAGAGAGAGAGAGAGAGAGAGAGAGAGAGAGTAGAAAAGGTTAGAATGCTAAAGGAACTGTTTGAGGAATAACAAGAGGTATAGGCGGAGAGAGAGAGAGAGAGAGAGAGAGAGAGAGAGAGAGAGAGAGAGAGAGAGAGAGAGAGAGAGAGAGAGAGTAGAAAAAGTTAGAATGCTAAAGGAACTGTTTGAGGAATAACAAGAGGTATAAGCGGAGAGAGAGAGAGAGAGAGAGAGAGAGAGAGAGAGAGAGAGAGAGAGAGAGAGAGAGAGAGAGAGAGAGTAGAAAAGGTTAGAATGCTAAAGGAACTGTTTGAGGAATAACAAGAGGTATAAGCAGAGAGAGAGAGAGAAAGAGAGAGAGAGAGAGAGAGAGAGAGAGAGAGAGAGAGAGAGAGAGAGAGAGAGAGAGTTGCGCCCCAGCCGATAACCTCAACCACACATCGGTACCAGCAACACATCACACATCCAGCTCCAGCCTCAGTTACTGTCCTCGCTTCGAGAGGACAACACAGGCCGGGAGAGAGACCGTGGTTAGACGATTTGCATCCAAAACACACGCTCTTTTTGACACAGATAAAAAAATAACCCAAAAGTTGTGTTTCGCTTTGATAGGAGAGTCTGTGTTCTACAATCCCACATCAGGATAGAACACCTAGATCAGTTATCTCGGATACGTTCATGGAACAAATTTATTGATATTGTTTATCCCATAAATTCAACATTACCACAACACACTGGATACAGTATGTTCTCGTCTGGAAATCCCTGCCATCCTACGCAAAATTTACAGCACATTCACCAGTCCCTGACAAAAGCATTCTGAATCACATGTGTTATTAAAACAGCAAATTTGTCATGAACCAGTGGTTTTAAGAAATCTGGAAAAACACAAATCCGAGTGACATTTCTTGAAGTAATCAACAGGCTAGAACAACGCCCACCTCCATCCACATTATATTCTGGCCAGCAGGAATTTCCTATATACAGTAAACGGTTTATTTTTCATTTCTATTATTACTACATTTCCACATGGTATAACATACGCCCTATATGAATTCACATATATCTTTTACATAAGTCATAATAATCTTTGTTTTGAATAATTTTCTTTCAACTTCATTTTAATGCAATTATAAAGTTCACGAAGTTAATCCTAAGAAATTATTATTCAAATTTCCGAGTTTCGATTCTTTGCATAAATGTTACTATAGTAAAAAATGAAAATCTTTCTCCATGAGCAAATATGAAGTTTCCAAGCACTCATTGGAATGTTTGAAATACGGTTATATTGTTAAATAACTTTCCAAAATCAATTTAATAGACTTCATAAATTTTTCTAGACGTGATAGAGAGATCTAAATTTTCACAATCATAAAACTTTTATTCATCAATAAATACAATTTCAACCGGGACATATTAAGTATTTTATCATATTTTATGTACACTAATTTCACGTATATGCATGTCTCCTTATTTTTTTGGACACATACATAAAATATATATTTTCCTTATTAGAAATATTTTTATGCATGGATACAAAAACCACACACATAAATACAGAGTAAAATATCCGGGACAAAGTTCCTATAATTAATTTACCTCCACATATATACATAAACTATATATTTTCCCTATTATAAATATTAATATTTTTTTTATGCATGGATAACGAAACCACTCATATAAATACCGAATAAAATATTCGGGCTAAACTCCCTATAATCAATCTTCTTTATTTCGAAAAAATTAGCATATGCTTTGCCTGACGAATTCAGTGAATTAATTACACATTCTATCATGAATTCAAGGCTTGATGTTAATGTGAACTTTGACATAACAGGCTGAAAAAAAGCCAAAAAAAAAAATAATAAAAACATTTGCATAGCAGAATCAAAGAGCACGTAAGAAACTGATTCAGAAAACGAAAATTTAAAAGTCGCGAGAAAATATAACCCAAGGCATAGATATCGAAAGCAGGGGGGAGAGAGACCGGGGGAGTGGTAGCTTTGTGGAGATTAAGATGGGTCTTCTGCGAGTCCCCAG
>NC_090754.1:83624932-83639932 GCF_036898095.1 Palaemon carinicauda
CGCACTGATAATAGACCAACCTGTCTAAGCTAACTATAGTCAATTTTTTTAGCGAGGCATATTTGCACCGACTCGCAAGGGTGCCTTTTAAGCTCGGAAAAATTTCCTGATCGCTGATTGGTTGGACAAGATAATTCTAACCAATCAGCGATCAGGAAACTTTTCCGAGCTAAAAGGGCACCGCTACGAGTCGGTGCAAATATGACTCACTAAAATAATTTGAGTATAGCTCATGTATTTTTTATTCAAAATTTCGTGACGTTCTTGCTCGCAAGCGGTTGTATATGAGCTCGTTGTCTGTTTAATAAAGTTTAGCTGCATTCGTATCGCCTCTCTCAGTGTTAGAAATTTGCATTGAAATAACCGTAGAAATTCTAGAAAAAATTTTGTCAGGCTTTTACCGATTTAAAAACGGATATATTGACGTAAAGGAGTGATATTACGGTCATCAACCCATAAAGATAATAAGTTGGATAAAATTACGGTCGCTTGTATTTTACGGAGAGTTCCCGATTAAAATTACGGGTGTTTTTATTATTCCGGCTATGACCTAACAACCACCTTGCACACATTATTATTATTATTATTATTATTATTATTATTATTATTATTATTATTATTATTATTATTATTATTATTATTATTATTAGCTAAGCTACAACCCTAGTTAGAAGAGCAAGAAGCTATAAGACCAAGGGCTACAACAGGGAAAAATAGCCGCTTGAGGAATAGAAATAAGGAAACAAATAAACGACATAAGAAGTAACGAGAAATTAAAATCACCTGTCGAAGGTAAAAAAAAAAGTCTACTTGAAGAAGGTATAACTGATTCATTTGAAAAAAAAAAAAATTAATTGGATTGCAAAGAGAAAGGTCGAGAGATTCTCGAAAGAGTCCTAACTCTATTACCGATCGAGGGAAGATGAAGGATTTACTAATTTCCTTCCTCTCGTTTTTCAAGGGCAGGGATCACCTGGAAGTTTAAAAGGAATGACAAAGATATTCCTATATTCCTATATCACGTTACCCGAAGCTATCGTTAGGTGTTCAATTTTGCTTTGAATCTAGAGAAGGAATTGTGATTTTATAGAAAAGAAAATTCCGACGAATTATATGGAGTAATTTTTTATATTTTTAGAGTCATTCGTGTTTTCAAGAAAAAAAAAAAAAATAAATACTCCCGAATAATATGGAGTGAAATATTCGCCTTTTTACTTAAGATTCTTTCGTGTCTTCAAGAAAGAAAGACAAAAATAACTACTTTTTCGAATAAATATAAATAGATATTCAAGATATGACTTTTTTTTTTTTAAATCTGCAAATAGGTCTTTTTGTGAATTCTACTTATAACCTATCTTAGATCCTTGCAATTCTTCAAGAAAAATGCAATATACGAGTTAATAAGATTATATCTCCATAGTTTGGCCATGCTCTTCGCACTCCCCGAGAGAGATTAGTTCAACAAACGTTCAGCTGGGCTCTACAAGGCAATAGAAGAGTTGGAAAACCCAGGCCTACATGGCTGAGGACTAAGAAGCGTGAAGTAGGAGGTGATGAATGGAAAAGTATTGATTTAAAAGGTCAAGATAGAGACGACTGGCGAAATCTAACCGAGGCCCTTTGCGGCAATGGGCGTAGGAGGGGATGATGATGATGATATTCTCTAAATGTAAACTTGAAGAATTTAAATTTTAGATGAATACCATTAACTAAAACTAATTATGAGATGATTCCAGTTCCATGAGCGTTCAAAATAATGAAAGTAAGAATGAAATATTCTCGTTAATATTTTTGTCTATATTTGCTAAAACATTATCAAATGACGGAATAAGCGGGAAGTCACAAAAAAAAAAAAAAAAAAAAAAAAAAAAAAAAAAAAAAAAAAAAAAAAAAAAAAAAAAAAAATAAATAAAATTAAAAAAAAAAAAAAAATCTTACTCTCGATTCACAACTTTTTACAACAGGTATATCTATTTATCAGCGCAGTATCTAAGTTGATGATGCCTGATATGCAACTTTCAAAAGTTCGATTTCTGTCCATGGAAATAAAACAAAAGTCAAACGACATTTTTCCCTGTTGGAACCCTTGGCTTGTAGCCTCCTGCTTTTCCTGCAAGGGTTGTAGTTAGCTGGTGATAATAATAATAATAATAATAATAATAATAATAATAATAATAATAATAATAAGTGAATTTCAAACATCTAAGTATTCACAATATTTTTTTGGGTGTAAAATAATAATAATAATAATAATAATAATAATAATAATAATAATAATAATAATAATAATAATAACTATGTTTTCACAATAATTTTTTTTTGGGGGGTAAAATAATAATAATAATAATAATGATAATAATATTAATAATAATAATAATAATAAAAATAATAATAATAATAATAATAATAATAACTATGTATTCACAATAGTTTTTTTTGGGGGGGTAAAATAATAATAATAATAATAATAATAATAATAATAATAATAATAATAAAGTGAATTAAAACAAAACAACGTTAACTCACCTCATATGCATACACGAAGCAGCGCTCTGAAATGGAAAAAAAAAAATATATGAGAACACATTTAATTTTATTAATCAAGACGAACTCTAAAAGTTCAAAAAGAAATCCTCTATTTCCCTCAAAAGTTCCTAATGCGTTCTAAAACTTAGGGATGTATGCATGAATATATGAAAGCGTAATCATGGTTTGGGTTCCCGACTGTAAAAAGTCAAAAGGCTGATGGTAGGAATTCTTATTTGCATATATTTCTGCCTTTACCTCCGCCAACGAGGTAGGAAGGAGGTTATGTTTTACCTCCTGTTTGTGTGTTTGCGTGTGCGTGTTTGTTTTTGAACAGCTTCCTGACCACAATTTTAATCGCAGAGTAATGAAACTTGCAGGAATTAACTGTTATGTAAAAAAGCTGGAAATGATTAAATTTTGGAAGGTCAAGGTCAAAGTTCAAGGTCAGCGTTTGTAATTTGTTAGCGTGCGTTTGTTTGTGAACAGTTTCCTGGACACAATTTTAATCGTAGAGTAATGAAACTAGCAGGGATCAACTGTTATGTAAAAAAGCTGGAAATGATTAAATTTTGGAAGGTCAAGGTCAAAGTTCGAGGTCAACGTTTGTAATTTGTAAGCGTGTGTTTGTTTGTGAACAGCTCCCGGGCCGCAATTTTAATCGTAGAGTAATGAAACTTGCAGAAATGAACTGTTATGTAAAAAGCTTGTAATGAGTACATTTTGGAAGGTCAAGGTCATAGGTCAAAGTCAGCATTTCAATTGAATTAAGAATCATGAAGGCAAGCATTCGAATTGAATTGAGTATTACAAAGATAAACATTCCTATTGAATTAATCATATGGAAGAATAGATAACCATTAAAATTGAATTAATCATCAGGGAGATGACCATTCGAACTGAATTAATTATCAGGAAGATAACATTCTAATTGAATTAATAATCAGGAAGATAACATTCTAACTGAATTAATAATCAGGAAGATAACCATTCAAATTGAATTACCAGGAAGATAACCATTCAAATTGAATTATCAGGAAGATAACCATTCAAATTGAATTAATTACCAGGAAGATAACCATTCAAATTGAATTACCAGGAAGATAACCATTCAAATTTAATTAATTACCAGGAAGATAACCATTCAAATTGAATTAATTACCAGGAAGATAATCATTCAAATTGAATTAATTATAAGTAAGATGACCATTCGAACTGAATTAATTATCAGGAAGATAACCATTCAAATTGAATTAATTATCTGGAAGATGACCATTCGAACTGAATTAATTATCAGGAAGATAACATTCTAATTGAATTAATAATCAGGAAGATAACCATTCAAATTGAATTATCAGGAAGATAACCATTCAAATTGAATTAATTATCAGGAAGATGACCATTCGAACTGAATTAAATAACAATAAGATAAATATTAGGGTACAATATTCGAACATTTCTGCCTAAAAATTAAACTACTGATTAGAAAGAACAAGAAAACTCAATCCAGCTAAACTTTCATTGATGATACCGTATAGGGAAATCTCTCTTTGTGTACAAAAGAAAAAAAAAAAAAACTATCGCTACACAAGGGTTCCACAACGCCTACCGTAAACAATCAACTGCAGCTGTTGTGGGAAGTTTGGTAGGCCTGGCTGTGGCTAGTTCGAGGTCCGAACTACCTATTCATTCATGACTCTGGTCACCAATATTTCACTCTGTTTCGTTCCTCAGTTTCGTAGTGATTTGTGCATGTTGTGCAGCAATGTTGTTAATGTTTTTTTTTAAATATTTCATTTTATTTTTTCATTACTTCTTATATCGTTTATTTATTTCCTTGTTTCCTCTCCTCACTGGGCTATTTTTCCCTGTTGGAGCCCTTGGGCTTATAGCATCTTGCTTTTCCAACTAGGGTTGTATCTTGGCTAGTAATAATAATAATCATAATAATGTTTTTTTTTTTACGGTGTGCATATAATATTCAATTCTATTTCAAATTTGATTCACGTTTATTGAGATGGAGATTAGCAGGTCAATGAGTCAAACTTGACTCCTTACAGAGATGGCCCAAATAAATTCGAGAAATAGTATGTATGTATATATATATATATATATATATATATATATATATATATATATATATATATATATATATAATTCTATTGATAAAAAATAAGTTAAAAATTACATCCATACTATGATGAATAGATGTTTAAATCTTATCTGTTAAACCTGCGCTTAAAAAAAATTGAATCTTAAAATCCAAAAAATACTCAGAATCAGATAAAATATAAAAAAAAAAAGTTTTGTGACCAAATGATGAAACACTATGTTTTAAAAACAGTATATCCACAAAATATATGTTGGATGGTTAAAATAGTGCCAAGCTCACTGCACTTGGGGATAGTTTCATAATTTGCACAAATTAAAAATCACTGGTTCAATTTTGCATGATCAATTCCCAATCTTGCCAAATTTTCCTCCGTCCTCCTATCACTCTGGTAAGAGCACCCCTGGAAGCTTGCCCTCGGACAGGAAGGCCCAGGAAGCTTTCCATTGGACTGGGACGCCCCTGGAGGCTTCTTCTCGGACTAGGGTGCCCCTGGAAGCTTTCCCTCGGACAGGAGGGCCTGGAAGCTTTCTTTCGGCCTAGAGCACCCGGACAGGAGCGCCCTTGAAGCTTCCCCTCAGCCTAGAGCGCCCCTGAAAACTTCCCTTCGAACTGGGGCTCCCCTGGTAGCTTTCCCTCGGACAGGGGCGTCCTGGAAGCATCCCATCGGAGTGAGGCGACCCTTGAAGCTTCCCCTCAGCTGAGAGCGCCCCTAGAAGCTTCCCCTCAGACTGAGGCGGCCCTGAAAACTTCTCCTCGAACTAGGGCGCCCCTTGAAGATTTATCTCGGACTGGGGTAACCCTTGAAGCTTTCCCACGGCCTAGAGCACCCATGGAAGCTTCCTCTTGAACTGAGGCACCCCTGGAAACTTTCCTTTGAACTGGGGCGCCTCTGGAAACTTTCCCTGGGCCTGCAGTGCCCCAGGAAGCTTCCCCTCGAACTAGGGCGTCCCTGGAAGCATTCTTTCCCCCGGATTGGAGACCCAGGAAGCTTCCCTCCGGCCTGGAGCGCACATGGAAGCTCCCCTGAACCTGGAGCACTCCTGGAAGCTGCCCATGGTCCTGGGGCGCTCCTGGAAGCTTCCCCTAGGACTGGAACGCCCCTGGACCTGGAGCGCTCCTAAAAGCTCCCTATGGACATTGGGCTCCCCTGGAAGCTCCCTCTAGGACTGGAACGCACATGAAAGCTCCTCCTGGACCTGGAGCGCCCCTGGAGGCTCTCCCTGGGCCTGGGGCGCCCTTGGAAACTCCTCCTATACCTGGAGCGCCTCTGGAAACTCCTCTTGGGCCTGGAGCGATCCTGGAAGCTTCCCCTCGGACTGGGGAGCCCTTGAAAGCTCACCCTCAGATTGGGGTGGCCATGGAAACTAACCCCGGGTCTGGAGTGCTCCTGGAAGCTTCCCCTGGGCCTGGAGCGCCCCTGGCTGCTCCCTCTCTGACTGGGGCGTATCTAGTCGTTAACGATCTATCGTTTCAAAATGTCCGTTTAGTCACGTGATCCACTGAGAAAATGATTCAGAATTCCATCTAACACTTACTGAGGATCAAATAGCCGAAAGAGATCCTTCTAAAGGATCAAATTATTATTATTATTATCATTATTATTATTATTATTATTATTATTATTATTATTATTATTATTACTTGCTAATCTATAACCCTAATTGGAAAAGCAGGATGCTACAAGCCCTAGGGCTCCAATAGGGAAAATAGTCCAGGGAGAAAAGGAAATAGGGAAATAAATGAATGAATTATATGCGAGGATAAATACAACCTTACAATCAAAATACTAATAAAAGGACAGATACAAAAAGGTCTTACATATTCATTATGCTCACCAGAACGTCAGCCAGGCAAGCCCAACCCCCGACTATGGAGCCCGACAACAGTAGTGACTTCCTCAGTAAACCACTTGAAACTCACGTTCCAGGGCGGGGATCGTCCTGCTGCCATACGAATGCTAGGCGAACACGTTACAGCTGTACTAGCCAGGGTGCTAGTAGTAAGATTGCAAATACGGTACCAAAGAATCCTCTTTATTTAAGGAAGAGGATGAAAAATCTAAGAACAAATAGATTTATTTGAATACGAAATATTATTATTATTATTATTATTATTATCATTATCATTATTATTATTATTATTATTATTATTATTATTATTATTATTATTATTATTATTGTTGGTGTTATTACTATTATTATGAAAATGAAAGAAAATCTAGATCTATTTGAAAACAACATAATGATTTTATTAATGAAAATACTTATTATTATTATTATCAATTTCGTTATTGCTATTCCTTCACTTATAGATTAACATATTTATATAAGGATGCCAGATAACTCATAATCAGTCAATTACCATATTTCAATCATATAAAAAAACATATTAACAAATAAAAATCGCGTATGCACTATCTTCTCCGCTGTGCGATATCTCCGGCTCTTCCTCCCAATTTCCAAAGACTCCATTAATCAAAGCATTATGAGATAAGAGGAAAGCCGAATGCAGATTTCAACTTCGATAATATTTCGACCGCGGCTCGTGAATCGAGCGATAATAAATTGCGGATAATAAACTACAATAAATCGGTTATCGTCGACGTTATGGTTTTCGTTCGTCTCCGCCAACGAAGTTGGGAGGAGGTTATGTTTTCATCCTGTTTAAAGGTTGAAAGTGTCGGATTTCGGTTCCATTTTCATCAGAATAGATGTTCACCAGAACGACAGCCAGGCCTAACCACAGTAGTAGCCTCCTCATAAAACAACTTTAACTCACGGTCCCAGGCTGGGATCGATCTGCCACCATGCAAATACTAGGCGAACACGTTACAGCGGTACTGTATTAAATTTTTTTTAGCGAGGCATATTTGCACCGACTCTCATCGGTGCCATTTTAGCTCGGAAAAGTTAGTTTCCTGATCGCTGATTGGTTGGAGAAGATAATTCCAACAAATCAGCGATCAGGAAACTTTTCCGAGCTAAAAGAGCGCCGCTGCGAGTCGGTGCAAATGTGCCTCATTAAAAGAAATTGACTATAGTATGTCCGTTTGTCTGTTTGTGAGCAACTTCCCGGCCACAATTTTACCCATAGAGTAGTGAAATTTTTGGGGATTAATTATGTTGAGACGTGGAAGTGATTCAATTATGAAAGTCCTAGGTCAAAGTCGAGCAAGAGGTCGACTGAATTAACCCTAACCTTAACATTAAGTACGCATATGGTTATCAAACTTCAAATAGGCCTGCTGTCAAAATTGATTCTAGGAAAGGCAAGCTAGTTACCAAAAATAAGCTGTCATGGCGGAGGTCTGCACTCTAAGAGTGCTTTTCTGGTTGATGGTATTATACTAGCTTCCTTGCACTTCGATGTCCGGATCTGTAATTATTCAGTGGCTGCTTTCCTCTTGGTAAGGGTAAAAGAGACTCTTCAGCTAAGGTAAGCAGCTCTTCTAGTAAAAGGACACTCCAAAATCAAACCAGTGTTCTCTAATCTTGGGTAGTGCCATAGCCTCTGTACCATGGTCTTCCGCTGTCTTGGGATAGAGTTCTCTTGCTTGAGGGTACACTCGGGCACACTGTTCTACTTATTTCTCTTCCTCTTGTTTTGTTAAAGTTTTTATAGTTTATATTGGAGATACTTATTTTAATGTTGTTACTGTTTTTAAAATATATTTTCCCTTGTTTCCTTTCCTCACTGGGCTATTTCCCCCGTTGCTTATAGCATCCTGCTTTTCCAACTAGGGTTGTAGCTTAGCTAATAATAATAATAATAATAATAATAATAATAATAATAATAACAATAATAATAATATTAATAATAACAATAATAGCAATAATAATAATAATAATAATAACAGTAATACTAATAACCACAACAACAACAACAACAACAACAATAATAATAATAATTATAATAATAATAATAATAATAATCTGTATTGACTCTGGTCCGGACGTTCAAATGCCGCTAGCTTCAGCAAACACGGCGACCGAACAGTTAATTACAATCAGATAGTAATTCGTATTTGATAATATATTCTGAATCTTGGCCCAATGGTATGATTGTTCATTTCCTTGTTTCCTATCCTCACTGGGCTATTTTTCCCGGTTGGAGCATTTTGACTTATAGCATTTTAATTTTCCCACTAGAGTTATACCTTAGCTTGTGATAATAATAATAATAATAATAATATGACATATATATGACATATCTGTTTTTGACGTTGTTAACAGTTTATATAGGACATATCTGTTTTGACGTTGTTATTGATTTTAGAATGGTATATTGTCAATTTATTCTCATCATTTATTTATTTCCTTATTTCCTTTCCTCACTGGGCTATTTTTTCCAATTGGAGCCCTTGGACTTATAGCATCTTGCTTTTCCAACTAGGGTTGTAGCTTGGCTAATAATAATAATAATAATAATAATAATAATAATAATAATAATAATAATAATAATAATAATAATAATAATAATTTATTGAAATATTTTCAATGTATCCTGGACTTCTATAATACATGACCAATTCTACGAAAGACACAATTTCTTGAAAAGTAATTACGATTTCTTTTAAACAGGACTTAAAAGAGTTTTAAATATTACAATATTGCAGACTGCACTCATAAAAGTTCAACTCGCCTATCATGCATAAGTGATCTCGCAAATGAAAAGACAGAGTATCATTCAACTTTAATCAATCGGCAATCAGATGAAGAATTGCAGTTCAAGTAGGGTAGTAGGTTGGCCAGAGCACCAGCCAACCCGTTGAGATACTACCGCTTGAGAGTTATGGCTCCTTTGACTGGCCGGACAGTACTACATTGGATCCCTCTTCCTGGTTACGGTTCACTTTCCTTTTACCTACACATACACCCGCTAGAGTTATGGGTCCTTTGACTGGCCGGAGAGTACTACATTGGATCCTTCTCTCTGGTTACGGTTCACTTTCCTTTTACCTATACATACAACGAATAGTCTGGCCTATTCTTTACAGATTCTTCTGTCCTCAAACACCACAACACTGAGATTACCAAATAATTCTTCTTCTCTCAAGGTTAGCTACTGCACTGTAATTGTTCAGTGAATACTATCCTCTTGGTAAGGGTAGAAGAGACTCTTTAGCTATGGTAAGCAGCTCTTCTAGGAGAAGGACACTCCAAAATCAAACAATTGTTCTCTACTCTTGGGTAGTGCCACAACCTCTGTACCATGGTTTTCCACTGTCTTGGGTTAGAGTTCTCTTGCTTGAGGGTACACTTGGGCACACTATTCTATCTAATTTCTCTTCCTCTTGTTTTGTTAAATTTTCATAGTTTATATAGGAGATATTTATTGTTGTTACTCTTCTTAAAATATTTTATTTTCCTTTTTTCCTTCCCTCACTGAGCATTTTCCCTGTTGGAGCCCCTGGTCTTATAGCATCCTGCTTTTCCAACTAGGGTTGTAGTTTAGCAAGTAATAATAATAATAATAATAATAATAACTTTAGTGAGATGATGTTGTGAAGATGTCATATATATATATATATATATATATATATATATATATATATATATATATATATATATATATATATATATATATATATATATATATATATGGTAATTTCATCACTAATACTGGTGATTTTCATCTTTTCATATAAGCCATAAATATCATTTTGATATCGAATCTAAATTACTGTTTACCCTTATTTCTATCGGTCACAGGTTCGAATCCTAGGCTGGGCAAAAATAATTATAACTAGTAGATTTCATTATGGCTCTGAGATCCTATGGCAGAGCGGATATATATATATATATATATATATATATATATATATATATATATATATATATATATATATATATATATATATATATATATATATACACACATACATACAGTACATACATACATACAAACATACATATACAGTATATATATATATATATATATATATATATATATATATATATATATATATATATATATATATATATATATATATATATATATATATATATATATATTCCAGCAACATATAAAAAGAAATAGACACGGGCAGGACATAATAAGAATGACAAATAATGGATGGACATTAAGGATAACAGGATGAGTACCAAGAGATTGCAAAAGAAGCAGTGGAGGGAAGAAAAGACAATGGATGGACGAACTAAGAAAATTAATTTTGCGTGTGTCTGTCTGAGCCCTTTGTCCTGCAGTGGAGTAGTTATGGCCGAGGGTTATGATAATGATGATGATGATATATCCTAATTTTTTTTTACTATAGCTATGTTTGTGTTACTATACAAAGAAAAAACAATGTAAATGTAACTAACAATATATGAGGTAAATGAAATAAAATGCCATAGCCTAACACCATCCACTTCGAAAATTGCAAGGCTGTCAACAAAACATGGGTTTCCAAACTGAAATACGAAGGTAAATGGGTATAGCTGTCAAAAAACAGCGAGACTTGGGAATATAAAAAGTACGTTTGAATATTTTTCTTATAAATGTTTGAATTGAATTGAATTGTTTGAAGAGAGAGAGAGAGAGAGAGAGAGAGAGAGAGAGAGAGAGAGAGAGAGAGAGAGAGAGACCCTCCACGCAATGATGGTAGGAATTAAATGGGTTTAGCTGTCAGAGGAAAAAGTGAGACTTGGGAATATAAAAAGCACATTTGAATATTTTCTTTATAAACACTTAAATTGAATTGTTTGGGATACGAGAGAGAGAGAGAGAGAGAGAGAGAGAGAGAGAGAGAGAGAGAGAGAGAGAGAGAGAGAGAGAGAGAGAGAGAGAGAGAAAGTTATAAGGATTTTGGATGTCTCAAAGACTTTTTTAGTCCATCCGCGGAGACTCCATTTGCTCTTTGGAAGAGCGATTTCCTTTAAGCATTTAGAGTTTTTATGATCTTGTCTAACTTATTCTCGAACTCGTTTACCGTGATACTATTTACTACATCCGCTGGAAGTCTATTTTAAGTATTTGCTATTTTGTATGTAAACAAATTGCCACATTGAGTGGTGTTGTATCTTTTCAATTCCTGTCTGTATCCGTTACCTCTGAACTGATTTGTGCTGAGAGAGAGAGAGAGAGAGAGAGAGAGAGAGAGAGAGAGAGAGAGAGAGAGAGAGAGAGAGAGAGAGAGAGAGAGAGAGGGTTCCCCTCCCCTCCACACAATAATGGTAAGAATGATCTTGCTTCTTTTTTTGTGTGTGGCCTTTCCCTTTCAAACCCACAGTTCGTTAAATTGCCTACTATTTCTGGTAGGCAATCCAGTAGGGTATCTAGTAGGCAATCAACTAGGCAATCCAGTAGGCAATCTAGTAGGCAATTCAGTAGGCAATATAACCCACACCCCACAAACCCTAACCCAGCTGCAACTCCTAATAGGCAATTAACAGGCATGTAGTATATAATCAATAGATCAGGGAAGGCATATATAACCTATAGGATATAGGCTTATCTCTTACTTCTAAACCCAGATTCGAAAGTGGAGCTAGTTTGGGATCCCAGAGAGAGAGAGAGAGAGAGAGAGAGAGAGAGAGAGAGAGAGAGAGAGAGGGGATATTTCTAAAAAGATGTCAAAATAATAACTATTCACTGAAAGAAGTCCTTAAGCCAAGAAATGTCCGGAGGAAGTCGAGAGAGTTCCTTGCATTGGGGAGAGCTTCCAAAATGCCCCTGACCTCAAACTTGAGAATATTAATGGCCAAGAGTTTCATCTGCCTAAACATTCCTGCTGAAATATGGTGACCACCTGTGGCTGATAAACTCCTACGAAGAATATTAAGTCGATGTTTTCTGCTATTGATCTTGACGAGATGCCAGGAGGTACCGAGATGACGAGAACCTAAAGACACAGAAAGAGAGAGAGAGAGAGAGAGAGAGGAGAGAGAGAGAGAGAGAGAGAGAGAGAGAGAGAGAGAGAGAGAGAGAGAGAGAGAGAGAGAGAGAGAATCACTATGATGTATACTTACAGTGCAGGATTAATTTTGGTTTTATTTTTTTATTATTTCGTTGTCTCCTAAATCCTTGAGAGAGAGAGAGAGAGAGAGAGAGAGAGAGAGAGAGAGAGAGAGAGAGAGATGAGATTACACACTAGGACAATACTTGATGTGGAGGATTAATTTGTTTTATTTTTAATTTTTTCGTTGTCTCCTAAATCCTTGAGAGAGAGAGAGAGAGAGAGAGAGAGAGAGAGAGAGAGAGAGAGAGAGAGAGAGAGAGAGATCAGATTATATACTAGGCTGTAAACTTACTAAACAGCTCTTGTAATAGGATAATTATTCCTTAAAAAGACTTAGCGCGATGCCCACTATAGTCAAGAGAAGCTTCAAATATATCTGTATAAAATAGAACAATATCTCTATGTCATTTAGAAACGCCATCATCATAAATATTATAAAGCAATAGTGTGAAGTTAGCATAACATATAGTACCATGTAAATTCTAAAAGTTTTTTTTACCAATTCAGGTATTTGACAATCAGAGGATGAGAAAAAAAAAAGCAACCCTTCAATACCATATTTGTTTCGTAATGAAGCTGTGCATATTTCATAATACTTTTTGTAATTTCTACAGCAGTATAAAGTTCTTTGTTCATCAGCCGTACTAGTAATTGCACAATAAACTCGGCAAGCACGATTGATCTACGGTGCACATACAATATTCTTTAGGATTATGGTGGCCGATGTGATAATGTCCCTGACTGGTGAACGCCAGACTGGGGTTCGAGTCCCGCTCTAACTTGATAGTTTCTTTGGCCGCTGCAACCTCACCATCCTTGTGAGCTAAGGATGGGGGTTTGGGGGAGCAAATAGGTCTATATGCTCACTCATCAGCAATCATTGCCTGGCCCTCCTTGGTCCTAGCTTGGATGGAGAAGGGGCTTGGGCGCTGATCATATGTATATATGGTCAGTCTCTAGGGCATTGTCCTGTTCGATAGGGCAATATGACTGTCCCTTGCCTCTGCCATTCATGAGCTGCCTTTAAACCTTTATCCAATCTTTATAATGTGCCAATTTCAGCGGTACATGTTCCAAACCTGCTGTTTTACTATAATATTGTTTCGTTACGATATATTTGTTCTCTAGATACAATTCCCCGAAGAGGTGGCTTCCTATATCTATGTAATATTACTGTATTAATCTGTGACACTTTCTAACCACTTAAGTTTAGCAGATGTGGTGGCCTAGTGGAAACGTCCCTAACTGGTGATCGCCAGACTGGGCTTCGCGTCCCGCTCAAGTTCGCTAGTTCCTTCAGTATCTACAACCTCGCCATCCTTGTGAGCTGAAGATGAGGAGCTTGAGAATAGCCTATAGGTCTACCTACTGAGTCATCAGAAGCCATTGCCTGGCCCTCTCTGGCCCTACACTGTTAAAAATTTGTATTAAAAAAAAAAAACGGGAAATGTCTGGCAACATTTAATCCAGCATTTTTACTGTTTTAAAAATGGTTATATTGACTTTAAGGAGTGATATTACGGTCACCAACCCGTAAGAGATAATAACAAAGTAGGGTAAAATTACGGTCGCCTGTATTTTACTGAAATACGGCTGAGAACAATATATTTTCCGATTCAGATTACATTTTCTGTAACAGCGTAGCTTGGGCGCTGATCGTCTGTATATATGATCAGTCTCTAGGGTATTGTCCTGCTTGGTAGGGCAATGTCACTGTCTCTTGCCTCTGCCATTCATGAGCAGCCTTTAAGCGTTTGTATTTGGAATTAAGGCGCACCACTCCTTTCCCAAAACAACATGTCTTGTAAAGTGTCATAGATGTCAAAGTCGCAGTTCTACGCTCTGCAGTTTGGAGCAAGAGTTACTGTGGCACACAACCAGCTGATTTAATAACAATAACAGCAACATAGTGCCGAAACATAAGTGGTTTGTTCCTTTAATGCAAAGCTGTTGTGGATGCAGTTTCTTTACGAGAGAGAGAGAGAGAGAGAGAGAGGAGAGAGAAGAGAGAGAGAGAGAGAGAGAGAGAGATTTTAATTTCAACTGCCCCACGATAATGTCTTCATTTATTTTTAATGTTTGCGTATAAAAAATGTCTTTTTTTGGGCTAACGTAATTGTTTTATATACTTTCATTTTTTTCTTATATATATATATATATATATATCTATATATATATATATATATATATATATATATATATATGTGTTGTGTGTGTGTATATATATATATATATATATATATATATATATATATGTGTATATATATATATATATATATATATATATATATATATATATATATATATATAAAGAAAAAAATGAAAGTATGTAAAACAATTACGTAGCCCAAAAAAGACATTTTAATGTTTGCGTATAAAAATGTCTTTTTTTGGGCTACGT
>NC_090754.1:83649932-83657432 GCF_036898095.1 Palaemon carinicauda
TGGCTTTGGGGTAGACCGTACTCACGATCGGCTGCCCTGCCTGACATCGCTTTAGACCCCGGGTAGCGTACGTTCATGTGTTGTACCAGTCACCAGCGTCCTTTGTCCCAGCAGCGAGGAGTCCTGGCGCGTTTAGGTCGAAATTACGATTATGTTTTACTGGGAGAAATTGTATTTTATGTAACCTTTAACGAGTAACGTGAATTACGTCAGTATATATATATATATATATATATATATATATATATATATATATATATATATATATATATACACATATATAAATATATATATATATATATATATATATATATATATATATATATATATATATATATATATATATATATATATATATATACATATATATATTTGTAATGTGAAATTGGACAATATTATTATTATTATCATTACTAGCCAAGCTACAACCCTAGAAGGAAAAGCAAGATGCTATAAGCCCAAGGGCTCCAACAGGGAAAAATAGCCCAGTGAGGAAAAGAAATAAGGAAATAAAGAAATAAATAAATGATGAGAATAAATTAACAATATATCATTCTAAAAACAGTAACAGCGTCAAAAATATTCTATATAAACTATTAACAATGTCAAAAACAGATATGTCTTATATACAGTATACATGGCATTTGAAAGTTTTTCCCATAATAACTTCGTTAATGACAATACTTTTAGCAAATTAATAACTTACGAATTACCATATATTTAGTAAAAAAGATGTTGAGGAAAAAATGTTTTGTAGAACACATTCAATACTTACATGAAAGAAATAAACAAAACACTGATTTATTCCCCCATTTGATTATTTAAGTAATTAAGTGATTTAGAAATTATTCGCCGAACTATTTATTCTCAATTCATATACTATAGTCTATTTCCTTTAATGAGGCAGATTTGCACCGACTCGCAGCGGTGCCCTTTTAGCTTGGAAAAGTTTCCTGATCGCTGATTGGTTAGAATTATCTTGTCCAAACAATCAGCGATCAGGAAACTTTTCCGAGCTAAAAGGGCACCGCTGCGAGTCGGTGCAAATCTGCCTCGTTAAAAAAAAATTAACGATAGATTATCATTATTATTATTATTACTAGCCAAGCTACAACCCTAGTTGGAAAAGCAAGATGCTATAATCCCAAGGGCTCCAACAGGGAAAAATAGCCCAGTGAGGAAAGGAAATAAATAAATGTTGAGAAATTAACAATATATCATTCTAAAAACAGTAACAGCGTCAAAAGAGACATGTCCTATATAAACTATTAACAAAGACAAAAACAGATATGTCCTATATAAACTATAAAAAGACTCATGTCAGCCTGGTCAACATAAATACATTTGCTCCAACTTTGAACTTTTGATTTCCCGACTATCTACTTTGAACAAGAAAGCTGTACCAATCACTGATACATAAGAAACGAAGAGTTATTAAATGAATAAATAGTCTTATTGTACAAATTTTTCATCCACTACAATAAATAATCTTTTTCAAATTGAAATCTGAAGTGAATAAAACGTTATAGGAAAGGACTGCTGCTGGAAGAAAATGTCAGTCACTTCAATAACCCGATATCACTCTAGGGAGAAAAAAAATTGTTTAGGCTGTTTTTTTCCCACTACGCTCACTGAAGAAACATTAGAACTGGGTAACATCCTTGTGTCAGCTCATGTTGATGTATAAAGATGTGAAGGAAAGGAATACATTGCTTTTTATCAAAATATTCAGCTTAGGACTTTTCAAACGTACCTGCCTGGCAATCTGTTCGATAGGAGTTCGAGATACGTTTAAGCTCGATAGTTTCTAGTAGTGTCTGCAACCTCACCAACTTGTGAACTCGGAATAGGGAGTTTGTGGGACCTATAGGTCTACATGATGAGTCACCAACAGCCATTGCCTGGTCCTCCCTGGTCCTAGCCTAATGGGGGAGTTTGGGGGAGCCTATAGGTCTACATGTTGAGTCACCAACAGCCATTGCCTGGTCCTCCCTGGTCCTAGCCTAATGGGGGAGCCTATAGGTCTACATGATGAGTCACCAACAGCCATTGCCTGGTCCTCCCTGGTCCTAGCCTAATGGGGGAGTTTGGGGGAGCCTATAGGTCTACATGTTGAGTCACCAACAGCCATTGCCTGGTCCTCCCTGGTCCTAGCCTAATGGGGGAGCCTATAGGTCTACATGATGAGTCACCAACAGCCATTGCCTGGTCCTCCCTGGTCCTAGCCTAATGGGGGAGTTTGGGGGAGCCTATAGGTCTACATGAGTCACCAACAGCCATTACCTGGCCCTCCCTGGTACTAGCCTAGTGGGGGAACCTATAGGTCTACCTGTTGAGTCATACAAAGCCATTACCTTGTCCGCCCTATTCTTAGCTTAATGGGGGAGTTTGGGAGAGCCTATAGGTCTATCTGATGAGTCACCAACAGCCATTGCCTGGTCCTCCCTGGTCCTAGCCTAATGGAGGAGTTTGGGGGAGCCTATAGGTCTACATGATGAGTCATAAACAGCCATTACTTTGTCCGCCATAGTCTTAGCTTAATGGGCTTTAGGAGAGCCTATAGGTCTATCTAATGAGTCACCAACAGCCATTGCCTGGTCCTCCCTGGTCCTAGCCTAATGGGGGAGTTTGGGGGAGCCTATAGGTCTACATGATGAGTCATAAACAGCCATTACTTTGTCCGCCCTAGTCTTAGCTTAAGGGGCTTTAGGAGAGCCTATAGGTCTATCTGATGAGTCATCAACAGCCATTACCTGGTCCTCCCCGGTACTAACTTGATGGGAGTTTGGGAGAGCCTATAAGTCTACATGATGAGATATCAACAGCTATTACCTGGTACTCCCTGGTCCTAGCTTGATGGTGAGGTGGTTTGGGCGCTGACCACATGTATATGGGCAGTATCTAGGTCATTGTCTGTCCCTTGCCTCTGCCATTCATGAGTGAAGTTTAAACCTATAAAACAGATCGATTTCCATCTATTTATAATAGATGTGGATCTTGGGCTTTGAAAAAAGAAACAAATTGTGCTAAAGATAGTCTGGGCTTATTGGAATATTTCATCAAATAATTTAATCTATTTACGTAAAACTATTCAATAAAATTGCGTAGTAATTTAGTTTTTAGAGAGCCGTTGGAAAGTCTACAAATTTAACATATGTTTGTGAGTTATGTGAATGAATAGATGGGAAACCGTGAAAATATTAAGTTAAAAGATAAATTGCACTTTCTGCCGTGGACCAGCGTCGTTTAGTATATATCTGAGAAAATGTACAAAAATAAGTGTATGCAAGTGAGTCGAATTATGTTATAATATATACTCACGCATGCATATATATATATATATATATATATATATATATATATATATATATATATATATGTGTGTGTGTGTGTGTGTGTGTGTGTATACCTATATATATATATATATATATATATATATATATATATATATATATATATATATATATATATATATGTGTGTGTGTGTGTGTGTGTGTGTGTATGTGATAAATTTTGCACATTTTTACGTGTTTTTCATATTCAAATAAGCCATATATATTTATGATACATTAATGTCTGGATTCTCTTAACGACCTCGGGATCAGAGCCCCAGGCGAAATCACACAAAGACAAGAGCTTGGCTCCGGCCGGGAATCGAACCCTGGTCGGCAAATATATATATATATATATATATATATATATATATATATATATATATATATATATATATATATATATATGTGTGTGTGTGTGTGTATGTATGTATGTATGTATGTGTGTATATATATATATATATATATATATATATATATATATATATATATATATATATATATATGTATGTATATAGATATTCAATATCTAACAGGTTCTAAAAATAGACACTAATCGAACGTACATTTGACACGTTCATAACTATCCTTCTGAAAACCGATTTGAATCCAAAGAGAAGCAGGAATTCTGAACACTGTTGTCCTTAATGGCATCTACCTGAAAAACTGAGCCAATTTCTTCCCTAGAATAGAAGCCAGTAGTATTCTAGACACACGTTCCGATAATCATTCCGAAATGATGGGATTAAATTCCATGTAATCCGATTTACTACAATTTTTCCTATTTCTTCTGTCACATTTTTTCCCTACAAAACCCATTCCAGAGGAAACTGAGGGCTAATATAATAGTCTATTTTTCAAAAATATAATTTCCCCTTATATAATATTAGTAAGGGTTTATTTTCTTATAAAAATCTAATGAATAAAAGGAATTATTTCGTATGGAATTTTTAGGGGAGCGTTGCCAGATGGATAGTAATGTTTAAAAAAATTGTGATACCAATTTCTTTCTTAAATCGGCAAGAAAATGAATAAACTATATATATAAAAACCTCTTTTAACTGTTCTCATATATCTATACACATGATTGACTTCACTTTGAATAAACCTAATTTACTTTTTTTTTTTTAAATCGAGTGGGCATACATTATATAATTCCAGGTAAAGTTCATTGGTATTGAAAAATATATCTAATATATCTATAATTACACTTAGAAAAAAAAAACATGCCACTGAAGGAAATTAATTGTTACACAAGAGTATTTTCTGTGGTTTTAAATAGGAGGTTGAAATTACTGACTATGTTTTACACCGGTATGTAATATATACATTATTATTATTATTATTATTATTATTATTATTATTATTATTATTATTACTTGCTAAGTTAAAACCCTAGTTGATATAGCAGGATGCTATAAGTCCAGGGGCTCCAACAGGGAAAATAGCACAGTGAGAAAAGGAAACAAAGAAAGAAAATTTTAAGAATAGTAACAATATTTAAATAAATATTTCTTATATAAACTATAAAAACTTAAACAAAACAAGAGGAAGAGAAATAAGATATATTAGTGTGCCCGAGTGTACCCTCAAGCAAGAGAACTCTAACCGAAGACAGTGGAATACCATGTGCCATCTATAAAATATTTTTACAAAATCTACCACATTGGTCTAACGAATATCTATCATGAGCTTTTCTTTGAGCTCATATACTATCATAGAGTTCATCCCTTTACACAATAAATAACTGATTCATTGCATAACCCACAACGGTTTCCCTATCAGTTCTTACATCATCTATCTTACTCATTCACAATCCATTAGGGTCTTTCCCTTCCCCATACCTACCTTGTAAACCCTGGTCAGCCGTTCAATTTTTTTTTTTTATTCCAATCAACTCTAGATGTCGCTATTATAACATCCTCAATATTCACTCCCACCAGCATTCTCAGCCTCTGTATATATGTCTATATATGTCTGTATGTGGCTATAAAAGTAGTTTATATCTATATATATAAAATAGGGTTTATCTATACATTATCTGTTTATATTAACGATACTTTATAGATAATACACTCCACATTATACTTGACATCACTAAGTGTGGCTCCTAAATAATTTTTACGGAAAATTAAGTTAACCGAGTCCGAGCTTCGAGACGGTACATAACGTCCATTTGATCAGAAATTGATCTCTTCTTACGTCGTGGTAGTTTTGAACCTTATGGGACTAAAATTACTTTAAATAGAGGGAAATCAGCAATAGGAAACAGCAACTACTTCCCTCTTGGTAAGGGTAGAAGAGACTCTAGCTATGATATGCAGCTCTTCTAGGACACTCAAAAATCAAACCATTAATCTCTAGTCTTGGGTAGTGCCATAGCCTCTGTACCATGGTCTTCTACTGTCTTGGGGTAAAGTTCTCTTGCTTGGGGGTACACTTCGCAAACTATTCACAATAATTTCTCTTCATCTTGTTTTTTAAACATTTTATAGTCTACGTATGAAAGACATATTTTAATGTTGTTAATGTTCTTATAATATTTCATTTTAATTGTTAATTACTTCTCTTGTAGTTTATTCATTTCCTTATTTCCTTTCCTCACTGGGATATTTTCCCTGTTGGAGCCCTTGGGCTTATAGCATGCTGCTTTTTCAACTAGGGTTGTAGCTTAGGGAATAATAATAATAATAATAATAATAATAATAATAATAATAATAATAATAATAATAATAATAATAATAATAAATGCTCTAATTTTCAGCAAAAGCTCAGAAGTGATAAATATAAAAGCATTAAGAGAGATGTCAGCTTTTGCGTAATCACGGTTGTACTAATATATTGGACCAGGCGAATTTATTGGGCAATTTGTGGTCCAATATGGAATCATACAAAATAGTTCAGTGGTTTGCGAAGCACAATTTAATCTTTTCGATTTATGAACATTTAATTTATGATCTCTCTCTCTCTCTCTCTCTCTCTCTCTCTCTCTCTCTCTCTCTCTCTCTCTCTCTCTCTCTCTCTCTCGATGGGTTTCGGCAGAGCGAAGACAAATGGGAAAAGCATTTTTATTACCTTTTGTTAAGTTAGATCCGGAAAATATGAAAAAAAAAAAATAGTAAGAAGACTGAGGATTAACAACTATGCAGATGCGCACACAAATACTATTAAACATATATACACACACAATTTACACACACACACACACACACATATATATATATATATATATATATATATATATATATATATATATATATATATATATATATACAGTATATATATAAAGTATATACATATACAAATATTATATATATATATATATATATATATATATATATATATATATATATATATATATATATATATATATATATATATATACAAACAGTATATATACAGTATATATATATATATATATATATATATATATATATATATATATATATATATATATATATATATATATATACAAACAGTATATATACAGTATATATATATATATATATATATATATATATATATATATATATATATATATATATATATATATATATATATATCAATAATGGAAGTACTGGAATGATTGTTAACCATCTAGCTTTTTGTTTACACATTCATATAAAAACACCCACACACATACAAATAAATAAATAAATAAATATATATATATATATATATATATATATATATATATATATATATATATATATATATATATATATATATACACACCATTGATCTTTGGTCTCTTGTATTGCACTGTTAAACATTTGTGTATGAAATACCAAATGTCACAGACGATTAATTCATATCGCACCGCGTTACAGAGGCTCCACTATTTTGATACGGAAATGTTTGAAGCAAACATACGAGTCATTAATTCGTATTATGTTATTGATGGGAGGGCTTGAACGCTCGGATATCTGTATTAGCCAGGCATTAGTCGCTATGGAAGGCCTAGGCTTTACTCGCGTATGTACGTATGTTGGTGACGCTGTCTTTGGTATAGTTTTTTTATCTCGTTTTACATGGTTTCAACATGTGAATGTGATATTATGGCCTATTCTTTCTGTTCTTGAAATATTCTCATGAAGGAAGAAATTCAATCATTAGATATCCGCTGTAATTATTGGTAGAAATCAAAAGATCAGATATTCGCTGTAAT
>NC_090754.1:83665257-83675257 GCF_036898095.1 Palaemon carinicauda
AGCGAATACTTGCTCTTTTTTATATTTCATTTATTCATATAAGATTATACATTAATACATACATATTACACAGACACAGACACATATATACATATATGTATATATATATATATACATATATACACACACACACACACACACACATATATATATATATATATATATATATATATATATATATACATATATGTATATATATATATATATATATATATATATATATATATATTATATAATATATATATATATATACATGAGTTTCATTTTAACCAAATGAAGCTTACTCTACAGGATATAGCAAAAGAATATGCGAGCCTTAGAGTAGTAATAATCACCGAGAATCCTGTTTGCCTTCTTTTTCTTACAAATGAATTTCCTAGAAATTAATCTCAGATTCCAACGCCCTACCTTCAATCACTTGAAAAATTCCGCAGATTTAATATTCTGCTCGTGTTTTTACCCCAACGATAATTATCCACATCTTTAGAAGGCATATATCTATCATTTCTGGAAATCATATCTAACGAGTTTTATTTTGTGTGCACTAGATTGGTTTCGTTATTTTCAAATGTTCTATCCATGATTTTTATTACCAATATAGAACGTATTTTTCTGTTTTGTTTATGATGTTTATAGGCATTAATTATATCTAAATAACGTATAAACCTTCATCTGGGTTTCACAAGGCACTAGAAGAGTTAGAAGACCCAGGCCTACATGACTGAGGACTATGAAGCGCGAAGTAGATGATGAATGGAGAAGTACTGAATTAAAAGCTCAAGATAGAGACGACTGGCGAAATCTAACCGTGGCCCTTTGCGTCAATAGGCATAAGAGGAGTTGTTGAATATATAAACCATGAACATTTATATTGGCGAGATTTTTATGATTAATCTCACCTTTTTTAATTGGTGATTTATTTGTGTGAGAACAAAGCCCTTAGAAGAATATTGGGAGTTAATTTGCAGGACAGGATTAGAAATGAAACTATAAGAGAGATTACTCGAGTGCCATATATGGATAGGATCATGATGAGGGGTAGATGGAGATGGTTTGGGCATGCTCTTTGCACTGCCCAAGAAAAATTTGTTCACCTAACTTTCAACTGGGCTCCACCAGGTACGAGAAGAGTTAGAAGAGCCAGACCTACATGGCTGAGAACTATTAAGTGTGAAATAAGAGATTTATGGTGAAGTAATGATTTAAAAGCTCAGGATAGAGACGGCAGGCGAAATTTATCTGAGGCCCTTTGCATCAATAGGCGTAGGAGATGATGATGATGAATATATAAACCACGAACACTCATATATGAGAATTGTTTATAATATATTTGTTTGAAATTGAGTATAATTTACCTTCCATATTATATAAAAATTTCGGTTGGAAAAATTACTTAAAAATACTTAGTATTTGAATAAAGATTATATTACATAAGTATCAGTTTATATAATTTTCTTCTTAAAGGCTGAAAAATAATTTACGATTTTTATATAATATATTTGCTTGAAATTGATAGTACAATTTACCTTCCTTATTACATAAAACTTTCAGTCGTAAAAATTTCTTCAAAATACAGTAGTTTTTTAAAGGTTTTAAAGGTCGCTCATGAATGGCAGAGGCAAGGGACAGTGACATTGCCCTAGCAATCAAGACAATGCCCTAGAGACTGAGCATATATTACATGATCATCGCCCATGCCTCCTCTCCACCCAAGCTAGGACCAGGGAGGGCCAGGCAGTGGCTGCTGATGACTCAGCAGATAGACCTATAGGCTCCCCCCCCCAACTTAGCTCACAAGGATGGTAAGGTTCCAGACACTAATGGCACTAACGAGTATGGGCGGGACTCGAACCCCCGACTGGTAAACACCAGGCAGAGACGTTACCAATCAGGTTTTCATCATCTTCAAAAAACTAAAAAATAAAACTTTGTAAAAGATTCTTCTCATCAACATTAGGATGATCTTAAACCGACCAGACCATTAAACATTCTCCAGGAATCCCGAAAAAAAGATTCCTCGCCTATTTGAATATTGTCCCGTATTTTCCTGTCAGAGAGAGAGAGAGAGAGAGAGAGAGAGAGAGAGAGAGAGGGAGAGAGAGAGAGAAGAAGAAGAAGAAGAAAAACTCAGTAACATTTTGGGCCCAAGATCAGATGATATAATTTTACGTTTCCAGAATTTTGAATATTTCTTTAGCCCTCTACGACTGCCAACTCTAGATATTATTTATCTACATTTTATCTATTCGTCTTTTGTTTTTCTCGAGATGTTATGTAATTGCAAAACACTTCCTCGCTGGGAGTAAGTTATGGAAATGGCAATTTTAGACGGATATACATAGGCTGAACTGGTTTGCTATCAGCGATCAGTTAAAATTATTATCATCAAAATTATTAAAATTATTACCAAAATTCCGAAGAACGTATAGACATCAAACATGCACGCGTATATTACATCATAAGATATGATAGACAGATATGTCCTGAAAAGGGTGTGAACAAACACCTATGCCTCTATAATAAGTGGCATTCGTATATGTGCGTGTGTAAATATATATATATATATATATATATATATATATATATATATATATATATATATATATATATATATATATATGTGTGTGTGTGTGTGTGTGTGTGTGTGTGTGTGTGTTAATATAGACTATGTATATTACATATATACATATAATGTATATAATGTCTATGTATATAGGCCTCACCATTTATATATAACCCCTATTAACACACATGAACGTGTATATATATATATATATATATATATATATATATATATATATATATATATATATATATATAGAGTATAAGTATATGTATATAGGTATATATGGGTGTAAATAGGTATACATAAATGTGTATATATATATATATGTATGTATATGTATATATATATATATATATATATATATATATATATATATATATATACATATATTATATATATATATATATATATATATATATATATATATATATATATATATATATATATATATATATATAGGTTATACATATATGCATGGCATTAACTAAAGAGGTATGAGAGTTTGTTCAAACCCTCTTCTTCGGCAGAAGTGAAGGGGCCATTGAGTAAAGTGAAAAATAGTAAAAGCACCAGGACCATTAGAGTTTCAAAATGAAATGGTCAAGATACTAACTACAGAGGGGGAAGAATGGATGCTGGATTTACTGAGAGCAATATGGGAAGAGGAAATAATACCTAAAGTCTGGAAGGAGAATCTAATAGTATCTATAAAAGCAGAAAGGTGACATCATGGAACACAGTAGCTACAGGGAAATTAAATTAAAAGGGCATGGTTTGAAAGTGTCAGAGAAGGTACTTTATGAGAGATTGAGAGAGATTGTAAAGACTGGGAAATAGCAGTATGGATTCATCAAGGGGAAAGGGACTTTGAATGCCATCTTTAATGTAAGGCTGTTACGGGAAAAGAGGCTGGAGGGAAACCAGAAGCTCTTCTGTGCTTCTGCAGATCTAGAGAAGGCTTACCATAGAATACCAAGAGAAGTGATAGTTTGATACTTGCGAAAGAATAAAGTCCCTGAGAGGTTGGTTAGAATGGTGGAGATGATGTACAAAATAACAAGGACAACGGTAATAACAGCTGTTGGGGAAACAGAAACCTTTGAAGTGAGTTTTGGATTACACCAGCTATCAGCATTGAGCCCATATTCATTTTGTTGGTCTTGGATGTGTTAAGTAAAGAGATCAGAAATGATTAGTTGTGGGAGTTGCTACAATGTATTCAGATTATTTGGTGATAACCCCTATCAATGGGTATCAGTCACAGAGAAGGGTTGAAGAGTGGCCAGAGACTTTAAAGAGGGGTAGCACGAGGGTAAATGTGGATAAGATTGACCTTATAGTGAGCAGTAAGGAAAGTAGGGACAAGCTAGACATACGTGAAAGTAAAGGTTTGGTTATAAAACAGGTGGAATAACTTTAGATACTTTGAATCTACTGTATGTCAGGAGGATGGATGTGAAGCTGAAGATGAGAATAGGATAAAAGCAGCCTAGTGGAAGTTGAGGGTGGTAGCAGGAGTAGTATGTGATAGCAAAATGCCAATCAAGCTAAAAGTCATGATCTATAGGGCAGTAATAAGACCAGTCTTAATATAGGGATCGGAAAAGAGAAAGAAAAGCTTGAGAGAACAAGAGATGAAAATGCTGAGGTAGATTATGGGAATATCGCTGCATGAAAGACTGAAAATGATGAAATAAAAAGAATGGCAGGCGTAGTAAAGACCACAGAGACGGTAGCGATTCACGACTGAGATGGCATGGTCATGTGTAGAGGATGGATGGTGGGGAGTAAGTGAGGAGGGCTTGGGAAGACCCTATTAGGTGGGGGTGAGATCGAGTAAGAGGCACAGAATTAGATGGCGAGAGAATTTGAAGGATGATATGGAGAGGAGAGGTTTGGTGCCTTTGATAGAAGGCATTGGAGAGGGCGTATCAGGCAACCGACCCCTTAATGTAGGGATAACGGTAGGAAAGGAGATTCTTTTATATACCTTTACAAAACTTTTCCCAAGTCGAGGATGTAAAGTATTTTTACATCGTTATCCTGTGCTATTGGTCATACAATTAAAATAGGAAAAAAAAGATTACAGTTTTCTACGAGAGAGAGAGAGAGAGAGAGAGAGAGAGAGAGAGAGAGAGAGAGAGAGAGAGAGAGAGAGAGAGAGAGAGAGAGTTACAAGGATTTTGGATGTCTCAAAGACTTTCAAGTCCATCCGAGGAGAATCCATTTGCTCTTTGGTAAAGCGATTTAGTTTAAACATTTAGGGAGTTCTTATGATCTGTCTAACTTATTCTTGAACTCGGTTACCGTGTTACTTTTTACTACATCCGCTGGAAGTCTCATCCAAGTATTTGCTATTTTGTATGTAAAAAAATTGCCACATTGAGTGGTGTTGTATCTTTTCAATTCCAGTTTGTATCGGTAACCTCTGAACTGATTTGCGCTGCTACGTGTAAATAGATTGTTGTAATCAACATTTGTTATTCCATCAAGAATTTTGAATGCCTCTATTAACTGTCCCCTTAGTCGTCGAGTTTGTAAAGAGAGAGAGAGAGAGAGAGAGAGAGAGAGAGAGAGAGAGAGAGAGAGAGAGAGAGAGAGAGAGAGAGAGAGAGAGAGAGATTTCCTTACCTAAGCCTCTTCACGCGACTCCAGTCTGAAATAAACATATCTCATGCATGTTAGACTGCAAGAAACTGAAATCTGTGTCAAGGCAAGAGCTTTGCCTCAAAAAAAAAAAAAAAAGGTGGATTTGTAAAAATCGTTGTTGACTCTTTTCCTCTCATGTATTTACATTCGGTTCCGACGAAACATTTTTTGTGGGTGTGGAAAAAGGAAAGAGGAGACTTGGATTTTGGTCTGATACAGAAACTTCTTCAAAGCCCTTTTAGAAAATAGTTAATATTTTACCAAAATATGAGGACAGAGGCGGTATGGCGTAATGTATCTTTTTATATAAGTTACTGCTTTTATAGAAATGTCTGAAAAAAAAAAGAATTTATATTCAGTGTGAGAGGAATCTTGGAAATCGTCCAATGTCTACCAATTGATAATTTTCACGTCACGCAAACAGGAAAATATTCATTTATTTCTTTTCATCGTGGAAAAAAAATATTTGGAGGAAAACAAATATAGTACTTGAGATTTTTGCGATTCATACTGCCTTCCCTGGGATGAAATTAGGCAACACTGTTCCTGGGGCGAAAACAGGCAATGCAGATTTCCACGGGGTGAAAATAGGCACTACTATGTTCCCTTGGTTGAAAATAGGCAATACAGATTTCCACGAGGTGAAATTAGGCAACACTGTTCCTGGGGTGAAAATAGACAACACAGATTTCCACGGGGTGAAAATAGGCAATACTATGTTCCCTTGGTTGAAAATAGACAACACAGATTTCCACGGGGTGAAAATAGGCAATACTATGTTCCCTTGGTTGAAAATAGGCAATACAGATTTCCACGAGGTGAAATTAGGCAACACTGTTCCTGGGGTGAAAATAGACAACACAGATTTCCACGGGGTGAAAATAGGCAATACTATGTTCCCTTGGTTGAAAATAGACAACACAGATTTCCACGGGGTGAAAATAGGCAATACTATGTTCCCTTGGTTGAAAATAGGCAATACAGATTTCCACGAGGTGAAATTAGGCAACACTGTTCCTGGGGTGAAAATAGACAACACAGATTTCCACGGGGTGAAAATAGGCAATACTATGTTCCCTTGGTTGAAAATAGACAACACAGATTTCCACGGGGTGAAAATAGGCAATACTATGTTCCCTTGGTTGAAAATAGGCAATACAGATTTCCACGAGGTGAAATTAGGCAACACTGTTCCTGGGGTGAAAATAGACAACACAGATTTCCACGGGGTGAAAATAGGCAATACTATGTTCCCTTGGTTGAAAATAGGCAATACAGATTTCCACAAGGTGAAATTAGGCAACACTGTTCCTGGGGTGAAAATAGACAACACAGATTTCCACGGGGTGAAAATAGGCAATACTATGTTCCCTTGGTTGAAAATAGACAACACAGATTTCCACGGGGTGAAAATAGGCAATACTATGTTCCCTTGGTTGAAAATAGGCAATACAGATTTCCACGAGGTGAAATTAGGCAACACTGTTCCTGGGGTGAAAATAGACAAAGCAGATTTCCACGGGGTGAAAATAGGCAATACTATGTTCCCTTGGTTGAAAATAGGCAATACAGATTTCCACGAGGTGAAATTAGGCAACACTGTTCCTGGGGTGAAAATAGACAACACAGATTTCCACGGGGTGAAAATAGGCAATACTATGTTCCCTTGGTTGAAAATAGACAACACAGATTTCCACGAGGTGAAATTAGGCAACACTGTTCCTGGGGTGAAAATAGACAAAGCAGATTTCCACGGGGTGAAAATAGGCACTACTATGTTCCCTTGGTTGAAAATAGGCAATACAGATTTCCACGAGGTGAAATTAGGCAACACTGTTCCTGGGGTGAAAATAGACAACACAGATTTCTACGGGGTGAAAATAGGCAATACTATGTTCCCTTGGTTGAAAATAGGCAATACAGATTTCCACGAGGTGAAATTAGGCAACACTTCCTGGGGTGAAAATAGACAACACAGATTTCCACGGGGTGAAAATAGGCAATACTATGTTCCCTTGGTTGAAAATAGGCAATACAGATTTCCACGAGGTGAAATTAGGCAACACTGTTCCTGGGGTGAAAATAGACAACACAGATTTCCACGGGGTGAAAATAGGCAATACTATGTTCCCTTGGTTGAAAATAGACAACACAGATTTCCACGGGGTGAAAATAGGCAACACTATGTTCCCTTGGTTGAAAATAGGCAATACAGATTTCCACGAGGTGAAATTAGGCAACACTGTTCCTGGGGTGAAAATAGACAACACAGATTTCCACGGGGTGAAAATAGGCAATACTATGTTCCCTTGGTTGAAAATAGGCAATACAGATTTCCACGAGGTGAAATTAGGCAACACTGCTCCTGGGGTGGAAATAGACAACACAGATTTCCACGGGGTGAAAATAGGCAATACTATGTTCCCTTGGTTGAAAATAGACAACACAGATTTCCACGGGGTGAAAATAGGCAATACTATGTTCCCTTGGTTGAAAATAGGCAATACAGATTTCCACGAGGTGAAATTAGGCAACACTGTTCCTGGGGTGAAAATAGACAACACAGATTTCCACGGGGTGAAAATAGGCAATACTATGTTCCCTTGGTTGAAAATAGATTTCCACGAGGTGAAATTAGGCAACACTGTTCCTGGGGTGAAAATAGACAACACAGATTTCCACGGGGTGAAAATAGGCAATACTATGTTCCCTTGGTTGAAAATAGACAACACAGATTTCCACGAGGTGAAATTAGGCAACACTGTTCCTGGGGTGAAAATAGACAACACAGATTTCCACGGGGTGAAAATAGGCAATACTATGTTCCCTTGGTTGAAAATAGGCAATACAGACTTCCACGAGGTGAAATTAGGCAACACTGTTCCTGGGGTGAAAATAGACAACACAGATTTCTACGGGGTGAAAATAGGCAATACTATGTTCCCTTGGTTGAAAATAGGCAATACAGATTTCCACGAGGTGAAATTAGGCAACACTGTTCCTGGGGTGAAAATAGACAACACAGATTTCCACGGGGTGAAAATAGGCAATACTATGTTCCCTTGGTTGAAAATAGGCAATACAGATTTCCACGAGGTGAAATTAGGCAACACTGTTCCTGGGGTGAAAATAGACAACACAGATTTCCACGGGGTGAAAATAGGCAATACTATGTTCCCTTGGTTGAAAATAGACAACACAGATTTCCACGGGGTGAAAATAGGCAACACTATGTTCCCTTGGTTGAAAATAGGCAATACAGATTTCCACGAGGTGAAATTAGGCAACACTGTTCCTGGGGTGAAAATAGACAACACAGATTTCCACGGGGTGAAAATAGGCAATACTATGTTCCCTTGGTTGAAAATAGGCAATACAGATTTCCACGAGGTGAAATTAGGCAACACTGCTCCTGGGGTGGAAATAGACAACACAGATTTCCACGGGGTGAAAATAGGCAATACTATGTTCCCTTGGTTGAAAATAGACAACACAGATTTCCACGGGGTGAAAATAGGCAATACTATGTTCCCTTGGTTGAAAATAGGCAATACAGATTTCCACGAGGTGAAATTAGGCAACACTGTTCCTGGGGTGAAAATAAACAACACAGATTTCCACGGGGTGAAAATAGGCAATACTATGTTCCCTTGGTTGAAAATAGGCAATACAGATTTCCACGAGGTGAAATTAGGCAACACTGTTCCTGGGGTGAAAATAGACAACACAGATTTCCACGGGGTGAAAATAGGAAATACTATGTTCCCTTGGTTGAAAATAGGCAATACAGATTTCCACGAGGTGAAATTAGGCAACACTGTTCCTGGGGTGAAAATAGACAACACAGATTTCCACGGGGTGAAAATAGGCAATACTATGTTCCCTTGGTTGAAAATAGACAGCACAGATTACCACGGGGTGAAAATAGGCAATACTATGTTCCCTTGGTTGAAAATAGGCAATACAGATTTCCACGAGGTGAAATTAGGCAACACTGTTCCTGGGGTGAAAATAGACAACACAGATTTCCACGGGGTGAAAATAGGCAATACTATGTTCCCTTGGTTGAAAATAGGCAATACAGATTTCCACGAGGTGAAATTAGGCAACACTGTTCCTGGGGTGAAAATAGACAACACAGATTTCCACGGGGTGAAAATAGGCAATACTATGTTCCCTTGGTTGAAAATAGGCAATACAGATTTCCACGAGGTGAAATTAGGCAACACTGTTCCTGGGGTGAAAATAGACAACACAGATTTCCACGGGGTGAAAATAGGCAATACTATGTTCCCTTGGTTGAAAATAGACAACACAGATTTCCACGGGGTGAAAATAGGCAACACTATGTTCCCTTGGTTGAAAATAGACAAAACAGATTTCCACGGGGTGAAAATAGGCAATACTATGTTCCCTTGGTTGAAAATAGGCAATACTATGTTCCCTTGGTTGAAAATAGGCAATACAGATTTCCACGAGGTGAAATTAGGCAACACTGTTCCTGGGGTGAAAATAGACAACACAGATTTCCACGGGGTGAAAATAGGCAATACTATGTTCCCTTGGTTGAAAATAGACAACACAGATTTCCACGGGGTGAAAATAGGCAATACTATGTTCCCTTGGTTGAAAATAGGCAATACAGATTTCCACGAGGTGAAATTAGGCAACACTGTTCCTGGGGTGAAAATAGACAAAGCAGATTTCCACGGGGTGAAAATAGGCAATACTATGTTCCCTTGGTTGAAAATAGGCTATACAGATTTTCACGAGGTGAAATTAGGC
>NC_090754.1:83680257-83683566 GCF_036898095.1 Palaemon carinicauda
TATATATATATAGACAAGCAAGAATAGCTTGCCCGAGTGTACTGAGGTTACTAACTGCTCAACTTACTGACAAGAGAGGCCATCAGTAGAGCGCAAACCTTCGCCGCGGCAGCGTATTTCACGACCTTTTGCTCGACCTTGACTTTGATCTTTAACCTTAACGTGTATTAATTGGCGCGGATTTCCACACACTTAAATATTAGATGAAGTTTGAAGTCTCTGTGACAACGATATCCAAACTTGTGGCTGATTACGGGATGTGGACATACTGCTTGACCCTGACCTTTGACCTTGATCTTCCAAAATTTAATTATTTCCAGCTTTTTGCATAACAGTTAATGCCTTCAAGTTTCATTAATCTACGATTAAAATTGTATCCAGGAAGCTGTTCACAAACAAACACACACACACACACAAACAGAGGGTGAAACATAACCTCCTTCCAACTACGTTGCCAGAGGTAAATAAGCTTAAACGATTATAATACTTGGAATGTAATAACAAGAGCACCGGGTGAGGGATATACCTTCTTTAAGGCCACTCAGTTATGGACGCAGCTATGAAGTATTGAAACTCGCCAAAATCCAGCATTTTTACCTCCGCCAGGAGGGTATGTTTTCGGTTCGGTTTGTTTGTTTCTCTGTTTGTCTGTCTGTCTGTGGACAACGTAGAGGCCACATTTCTACACGGAATCACTTCAAACTTGGCCAAGTAGTTCCCCAATGTGTATGGAAGAACTGATTAAATTTTGGTCAAGGTCACCCCAAGGTCAAGGTCACAGGGGTCACTGGTGTCACTATGACATAAGTGGCCATATCAAGAGACAGAAATAAAGCCCTGACTTTTGCATAAGCCAACAGGGAAGTCCTAGTCCAGGCGCAACCCATGGGTGATGTTCAAATTTATAAAGGTCAAAGGTCAAGGTCATATTGGTGCATTATATCAATGTCATATTAAGTATCAGTGGCAAATGAACAAAGATCACTTGAAGGTCAAAAGTCAAGCAGGTCACTTGAAGGTCAAGGTCACGTGAAGGTCAAGGTCACGTGAAGGTCAAGGTCACCTGAAGGTCAAGGTCACGTGAAGGTCAAGTACATTTGAAGATCAAGGTCACTTGAAGCCAAGGTCATGTGAAGGTCAAGGTCACGTGAAGGTCAAGGTCACTTGAAGGTCACGTGAAGGTCAAGGTCATGTGAAAGTCGAAGTCACATCAATTCATGATTCTAGGACATATGGCGCTCTAGGTCACCTTGGCGGAGGTATGTCCTCTACGAGGACCATGTCCGCGTTCAGGACTTGCTCACTTGTTATACGTGTTTTTCCTTCAATATGTATGCTCTCTGGACGTTTCAGTAACGGGCTAATTTAAGTGGATGTAAGCAATTGACTTGTTTATGGCATTTCTTATTTAAATAATTATCATCATTATTATCTCCGCCAACGAAGTCGGGAGGTTATGTTTTCGTCCCTGTTTTTTCTGTTTGTTTGTGTGAACAACTTCCTGGACACAATCTTTACTCACTGAGTAGTGAAACTTTCAGGGATTAATTATTATGTTGAGTCGTGGAAGTGATTATATTTTGAATGGTCTAGGTCAAAGCTCAAGGTCAAGGTCGAGCAAAATGTCGACTAAATTAACCCTAACCTTAAACCGAAGGTTCAAATACGCCTACGGTCTAAACTGATTCTGGGAAAGGCAAGCTGGTTTCGAGAAATAAGCTGCAGAGGCGGAGGTCTACACTCTCAGAGTGCTTTTCTAGGTATTATCATTATTACTAGCTAAACTACAACCATGGCTGGAAAAGCAGAACATTATAAACCCAAGGGATCCAACAGGGAATGTGGCCCAGTAAAGAAAGGAAATACGTAAATAGCAAATAACAACCACCTCGGGGCTAGATGCACCGTCAAAAAGCCCCTGTCCGGAGAGAAGCTCCGGGCAATCTAAAGAAGAAGAAGAAGCAAATAAACTACATATGTAATTAATAAAAATAAACTATTTCAAGATCAGTAATAACGCTAAAATGGAAAATTCATACATAAACTATAAAACGAGACTTATGTCAACATATTCAATAGAACAGAATTTACAAAACGTTTGAACTTCTGATGTTCCACCAATTTTTGTGTTTTGATTGTCTTGTTCCTGATAACCATCCAATTCCTATTATTATTATTATCATTATTATTATTATTAGCTAAACTACAACCCTAGTTGGAAAAGCAAGAGGCAGTGAAAGGCCATGGTACAGAGGCTGTGGCACTACCCAAGACCAGAAACAATGGTTTGATTTTGGAGTGTTCTTTTCCTAGACGAGCTGCTCACCACAGCTAAAAGCGTCTTTTCTATCCTTACCAGGAGGAAAGTAGCCACTGACCAATTACAGTGCAGTAGTTAACCCCTTGAGCGAAGAAGAACTGTTTGGTAATCTCAGTGTTGTCAGGTGTATGAGGACAGAGTAGAATGTGGTAAGAATACGCCAGACTAGTCGGTGTATGTGCAATTCAGAGAATATTCAATACAAGGAAGTTTGCACAAAGAATTCTTCGTAATGGTGTATTGTTCTGGATAAATATAAAATTGTGAAATAAAACAGTGCACGTTATGATTTTGCCTTTCTTCTAATTTCATCCTGTAGCATACACAGTTCACGACAACAACAGCGAACAAACTACATACCGGCCGCACAATGGCGTAAATTGCAGAAATGACTTATACGAGTTGGCGAAAAGCAATAAAATAAAAATATAGTACTGGTTATTTTAGATCAACTCACGAGAACAACAACAAACAAACTACAAACTGGTCGCACAATAGTGTAAATTGCAGAAATGACATATATGTATTATAATTATTATCATTATTATTATTATTATTAGCCAATCCACAACCAGAGTTAGAAAAGCAAGATGCTACCCAAGGGCCCCAACATGGAAAAATAGCCCAGTGAGGAAAGGAAATAAGGAAATGAATAAGTGATGAAAAAAAAATAACAATTATTCTAAAAACAGTAACATAAATACATGTTATAAATAAACTATAAAAAGACTTATGTTCAGCTTTAAAAAAAAAAGGCAACAAAAGAAACAAACAGTACTGTTTATTCTAAAGAGGGTTAAAACTCTAATTCAGGTAACGCTTGATTGTAATTCTCATGCGTATTATTCAGCCAATGTAAACAAAAAGAATACGGCTAAACTGCATCGCAAGCGAAACTATAGCCCGTGTTCCACAAGCCATCACAAGCCATCCGACCGGGCAAATTGGATTACATGGTTGACTATGATACAAACTTAAAATATTGCCAC